>NC_040036.1:75387029-75687029 GCF_003713205.1 Coffea eugenioides
ACTCAACTCCACTAATGCCTCCCTAGCAGCATTGGTGAGAAATTTCTAAAATTATTATGATTTTTAAAAAAATTCTACAAAGGGGGTATTTTGTGTACTGGTTTCTGTTTTTGGGGTGATCGCATTTATCAAATGCGAGCTCCTTGAGCTCGCATTTGGTAAATGCGAATTGCCTTAAATTGTGTAACAGCAAAAGTAAAAAAAAAAAAAAAAAAAAAAAAGGAAACCTCGCATTTCAGAAATGCGAGGTACATGACCTCGCATTTCACAAATGCGAGGTACATATAACTCGCATTTGTGAAATGCGAGGTCATGTACCTCGCATTAAACGACAAAACCTCCTTGTCCAGTGGGCGCTGCAAGCTGCAATTTTACAGTTATGATTATTGCTAGTGATCAAGTATGCACTATGTACCTATGTTGTTTGCTTTCCAATAACAGGATTCTAGATTTTGCCTAAAAATTATTCTTTTTGCTTCAGTTGTAATGCCATTCTGTCTTGCTTTATGAATTCATTGAAAATTGTAAATGAATTCTTGATTTACAATTTGCAATGCAAATTTCTACAAATTTTACTGCTTAAGGCTCTAAATTCATCACAACAGGAAAAAAAAAATCCCATAATATTGACATCAATAGTTGATAATAATTTGGGGGAATAAATCAACACCAATCTAGCAAGCTTTTTGGTTGGACTTTATGTTGCATCCGATAAATACGAATTCCTAGAAAATTGCATAAAAATTGTAATAATTTTTAAATTACTTTTTAAATTTGTTTATTTGTTAAATTCATTCTTAATAATTTACCATAAACTATTTGTTCTTAAAAAATATATGTAGCTGATGTTGTAAAGTGTAATAATCTAGTACGTCAACAATTTTTGCAAAGTGTATTAATCTAGTAATTCAATAATTTAAGTATCTATAAACTAATTGAGAATTCGTAGTTACTCAACAACTTATATTAAAAGTAACATATTATATACCGCATAAAAAAGAAAAGTTAGCAATTATTATTTATAGTGAAATAAAAAATAAGAATGAACAAGAATAGTATTTTATTATTTTGTTATTGATACTAGTAATAATTGATTAATCAATTTCTCTAATTTGCTATCATGTAGTGGAAAAGTTAAATTTCTTAAATGACATTTATAATACATTTATAAACTTGTACATAAATAAATGTATTTATGTATTGATAAAAAAACTGTAAATGTATAAATGTATTATATTATATATAATACGTAATATAAATTTATTTATAAATGTATAAATTATAAATGAATATTATAAAAATTTATAAATTATAATTTATAAATATATATTAATATTATGTATAAATGTATAATTAATATTATTTGTAATTTATAATTTTTATTGTTTAAATATTTATATACATTTATGCATTTATAGCAGCAAAACTTAACTAATGAGAGGGATTTATTCATATTCCATTTTATTTTAATAGTGAAAACGCCTTTTTACGCGAAAATCGACACTTTTATGTGAAGATTCTGGGTTATTCAACATTTCACTTATTAAAATTGCTAAGCATACTCTTAATTTCGATACCTTTTTACGCGAATGTATGGGTCTGTAGATGCCAACCCCCGGTTACTCGGTATGTGAATCATTGGAGTAGAAGATTAATATATATATTTTTTCTCTGTCTCTTTTTTTTTTTAAATGATTTCTTTTCCCTCTAACATCATTAAAGGAAGAATTTGGCCTTGTTTTGACTATATCAATCACTTACTTATAAAATGAAGTGAAAATGAGAAATATCATTAACCTTGCAAATTTGTAAGCATAATTTTTCTTATTTAACCGAATATACTTTCTAAGCATAATAATTCTTGCCAAACAAAATAAGGACTAAACCTTCCAAAATACATATAGCATTCTATCCAATGGAACAGTTTGAGCACTTAAAATGTGAACATTTTGGCCATTAATATTGGAAAATATATTTAGGAAAATTTTGACAGAGTTCCCCATAAAAATGGACAAAACTCCCTGCCAACAACCTCAAGACAATATTTCCAAATAAAAGTTTAAGCCATAGACAATCAAATTCATGCATTTCAAGACACAATAACCACAAAATGTATGTAATCCCCCCCCCCACACTTAAAATCTACAATGTCCTCATTGTAGAGGAAGGTACAAGAAAACAAAACTTCCCACTTGGTAAGTGGTGATGCAGTTTCAACCCCTTAATCCTCACGACCATCCAAACATCAAGGGTACTAATTATCTTATAGGTAGAACAAGAAACTCCAATAAGAAAACAACAAAGGTTGAACCGAACACAATAAAAGAAAAATAAAGCAATAAAAGATGGAATCCTCGGAAGGTCTTCATGACTGCGCAGAACGAGGGTCTACTGCCTCCTCAGCTCCCTGAGATGTACCACTAGGCCCCTCCTCTTGATGAGGGGTAGGAGTAGGTGAGCGGTGAATCTGGAAATGATCCTCCATTGCTCGAAGGCGACGATCCTGCCTGTCTAGTCGCTCAGTCATCATCCGCTCGGTCTGGTCAATGCGCTCCATCACACGTGTCTCCATGCAGCAGATGGCATTGAGGATCTCTTGCAACTTGGATCGCGGCGGAAGCGGTGGTCGTGGAGTGGGAGGAGGAAGGGTCTGCTGTGCCTCCGTCTCTTGAGCTTGCTCTTGTTGTTCAGTGTGAGGTGGAGGCTGAGTGGAGGTCGAAGCTTCTCTTGTGTCCCGAACTAGAGCAGCTCCAAAATCCGTAGGAATGCCTAAAGCCTTGAGTATAGAGGCATTGACCTCTTCAGCAGACCGAGTCACCACTGCTCGTTCGGTTCCAAGAGGAACCTTGAGCTTCTCAAAAATGAGGGAGAGGAGCCGGGGGAACCCGAAACATGTATGACCGGCCCCCATGCGAGCTGTGGTCCTCATGTAACTGATAATGATGCTGGGCAGAGGAATTCCAGTCATATGATTACCTATACCATGCATCATTTTATCGAGGAAGTATAGGTCACTGTTGCGGAGCTCCCGTTTTCCACTCCGTTTTGGTACCACATTGAAGGCAAAAAGATAGAAAATCAGGTGGTACCTATGCTCGAAGGAATCGGCATATACGGTGAGCTTTTTCGAACTTCCTCGCTCACGGTATTGACCCTTAAGACGTGCCAAAGCTTCTCCCACTTGCCATGGGTCACGAGCCTTGAACTCCTTAGTCAATTTGATATCTTCTCCTGAGTCTTTGAGTTTGGCCCACGTGGCAACTTTGTCTCGAGTGAGAGCCACTCGTTTGCCTCGGACCCAGGATTGGATCAGATTGCCACTATGGCTATGTTTGTCTTCCACATTGGCATAAAACTCTCGGATCAGGTTAGGATAGTAATGCTTGGGCAACTTCAGTATGTCCTCCCAACCAAGTCGCTTGAAGGCCGTGGAGATCTTGTAATGGTCATCCACCTCCGGCGCCAAGTGCTTCTCAACTATTATTTCTTTGTCTAAACCGGCTTCGTACCACTGCTGATTCTCAATTGATGTGAAACGTGTGGTATCGTAGTTCGGAGGTGGTTCGTCACGACTGGTAGATGCCGTCTTACGCCTAGAACGAGGTGGGGACTGAGGAGAAGGAGATTCGTCTTCAGGCGACTCCTCTTGTAAAGAGGGTGTATGTTCCTCACTCGATGAAGGTGTAGGAGTGCGAATCACTGCCCTTCGTGTGCGAGCCATGATGCCTGGATTACAAACAAGATTCAACACAAATTAGAAGCAATACAAAACATAACAAACACAATTGTCTTAATGAGTTAAGAAAATTTCGGCAGAGTTTCCCCTTGAAAAAGGGCTAAACTTCCTGCCAGCTGCACCCAAAAACAAGCACATAACCTGGTTAAATAATTTTAGATACAGTGGTGGGCATGTATAATATGAATTTCTATCCCCATTGTCAACACATGGTTTGAACAATCCACTTTTCGATTTTGTGAATCCCATCTTTCAATTAGAAGGTCATTTAAAAGTCCAATCTCATGTTGTCAATGTTAAGCTTTCAAGTAGTTGACATATAGAAGTAAAATGACCCAAATTAAGAGTTCATGTGCATAAAGCTAAAAATTAAGAAATGTCAGCTGCACAATAATACCAAATCCACGAAGCTTAATGATAATTTCAGGTGCCTTTGAGGCTCAAATAACTCATCTTCACCTAGTTTATTATTCTAAGCAACTGATAAAACTTTTAGAGACCAGTCGGTTCAACATTGCAAATTTAATATTGTCAATATCCAATAATTATGGTTGCAGAAAACCACGTATCTTCTGATATTGGGAGAAAACCTGAGTAACTAGTGCATCCTATACAAGTAAAATTCAGGAGCCAAATGAGGAATGCTCTTTGCGAGAAACAAAAGTTTGTGACACGCCACATTATATATACTGTTTACGACTCTTTGAATTATTGCAGCACCAAGCTTAATGAGTAGTTAAACGTGATTTCCTCCGGTGTATCAAAAAATTTGTCTAGATGAGTAGTTAAACAAGACATTTATACAATTAGTAGAAAAGCATAACTCGGATCCTTTTTTATAAAGACGCGAGTAAATAAAAATTGCATAATGTAGCACAATTCTAAATAAAAATTACAACAATTATACAATTACCAAAATATTGACAAAAATTGAAAAATAATGAAAACTGGTACGTGCCTTAAATTGCAAATAAAGTTGCAAATTGTTACCTCAACTGGTTGGAATGATGGAGGAAGATGATAAAAATGGAAAAATTGAAAAATCAGCGACCCAAATTAGTCCCCAAATTGAAGAAATGGATTTGGGCCCTAATTTTTCGTTGAAGATCAAAACACCACAAATTTCTGTTTTTGATTGTAGAAAACTCAGGGTTTAAGCGCAAAAGAGGTTGAGAGATGGTTTTATGATGAAAAAACAGATGATAATTGGTCGAAATGGAAGATTGGTGAGGGTGGGGAAGGGTTTCGTTAGGAGGAATGCGAGAAAACTGGAAAAAATGACGAACCGAGGCCGCGGGTGGCTGTATAATGCTAAGGATCCGAGCTCGGATCTAACTGTGTTTGTTAGATCCGAGGGCGGATTCACAATTTTCAGTATCATGATTTCGAGGATCCGAGCACGGATCCGTGTTGATCATCCCTCGGATCCGAGATGTGTCGGATCACCGCTCCCGGTAGTTCAGACGAGCCCTCGTATCCATCATAGTTTTTTGGATCCGAGGGCGGATTCACAATTTTTGGATTTTGAGTTCGAAGATCCGAGGTCGGATGTGTTTTATCACCCCGCGGATCCGAAAGGGCTCGGATCATCGCTCACGGTTGTTCAGACGATCCCTCGGATCTATCATAGTTTTTTAGATCCGAGGTCGGATTCACAATGCAAGGGTTTTTTGTTCGACGATCCGAGGTCGGATGTGTTTTATCACCCGTCGGATCCTAAAGGGCTCGGATCATCGCTCACGGTAGTTCAGACGAGCCCTCGGATCTATCTGAGTTTTGTTGGATCCGAGGTCGGATTTGTAAAGTGCAAGCCATGGGTTCGAATGATCCGAGCGCGGATCCTTTCTGGGTTTTTTGGATCCGAGCTCGGATCGTTTCGACCCTGCATCATTTACAGAAACTGCAATTTCCACCAAACTTTTTCTCCAATTTTCACCAAATTCGGAAATACACATTTGACAACCTGTTCATCAAATCTAACCCCCCACGCAAGTGTAATATACCAAAAACACAATATCCAACCAATCAAAACACATCAAACATGTCCACATTTCAAATCAAGGCGTGAGGTTCTTTGATCTTTTTTACACATTTACACCAAAATGACACCTTTAGGTCTCGTATGCACATTGAATGAGTCCATGTGCAATTATAAACATGTTTTCACCGAAACTCACTGGAACATTCATGTGGTGGCCATTTTATATGCTCCATGAATATATATATATTCATATATATATATATATATGTATATATATGTTTATATATATACATCTACTATCTTTTGAAAAAAAATGGACAGAATCTCCCCTTAAAAGTGGACTAAACTCCCTGCCAGCAAATCCAAAGTCATGAACATTTAATCTAAGCAATATTTCCGACAACTTGTCCAAATACAAAACATAAAACTACTCCAAGTCCCACACATTTTTCTCCCCTACACTTAGAATAATATTCATAACAGGAGCAACCAATTACAGTTTTGAACATCAATGATGTCCAAGTTTTCCATGCGTGCCACATCCTCTGGGTTTGTGTGCTCTTTGTGTGCGACGTGGCTGGGCTGGCATCACTATATCGACTTGCGTAATTTGTGACTCAAGTCTTTGATCAAGTGCTTGGGTACTTTGGCCTGCATCTGTACCTCCCACATGTTGTTCACCACTGCCATGGAGCTCGTCTGTATTGGGCGTAAACGCCTCCATAAGTACTGGGGACCTAGAATGACCAAAAGGTCCGGTAGAGGTGCCCTGGTGCTCAGTAGCCTGTGACCTTCCATCAAGTCCGGTTTGGACGGTGGGTTCTGGTGATCGAAATCTACGACGGCGTCCACCGCCATGCTGACCTCCGTGAACATTCCTAGGAGCTCTTTCAACGCGATTGGGGTCGGTTGGCTGTGGAATTTGCTGTGGCACTCGTGAAGGGCGAAATGCAAGTCGGGATGACTCCCCTACAGTTTCCAATGTCATGGATGCAAAGTCCTTCATTGCATTAAAATAATTCGCGTGCTGTTCGTCACTCTGCGTTAGAGAGGTCTCTGCCATGTAATACACCTGAGTCATAGCATCCATCTGGAGTGCAAATATGTGGATGAATAAGGAATAATAGAGTTAAATCTATATCGACAACTCCCACATGTTGTATTTAACTAGTTGTAAGGAAAACTGACCAGATATTGTGTTCTGGCGCTATCACCCTGAAAGCCCTCCGGTAAAATGAGCTGCCTAGTAGGATTTGAAACATATACCACTGTTCGCTCGCGATACCACTGACGATACTCATCGGATGGATATGTGGGATCTTCAGCTACAACACCATCTTCCACATGTGAATGACGATCAGTCCACACCTCAACATATGCTCGATGTGCAGTTAACCAGTCTTGGTTCCCCTTGCCACGACGATCAAGAGAATGCAGTTCCTGTTGATTTTCGGTCAATCTTAGATCAGGCACGGGCTGATGATATCCGAACTGTCTCATAACTCGATTGGAAAGATGTGGCTCGACAACTTCCCAACATATGAGATACGTGACAGATGTCCAAATGCGGCGTCCTGCAGTACAATAGGGAGGCAGAGAAGCGAGAATATCGTCCGAGTATGGCTGCCATATGAACTGCAAGGCCAATAATTATTCAATGACATAACCTTCAACCAGCATATGACCCTAATTTTAATGGAAAAAAGTGCTGTGCCATATAACGGCAAAGGACCCAATCGTAAAAGCATCAAATGATGTTACTGTACCTCTCGGGCCCGTAAGCCCGTCAACTGATCTCGGAATATAGATACAACATGTCTTGCAACTCTATGCACATCAAATTGAACATTCCACCTGCAGGGAACAAATTAGAGTCGTTGTGTCTTAAAGGCGAAAATTTTGATTTTTATTAGTATTATATACATATATTTGATATACATACCGAGCTCCATATGGACCAGGATAGTGCTCTAACGGATGCACTCGATCAGGGCGAACTGTTGGTATACGTTCCCACGCCCATAGCTGTATTTAAATTGTATTTGAATATATTAATTGACCATGTAAACTCCTCTATAGTTAAATCTAGACACTTTGAACGAGACAAATGTACCTGAAGCAACATCAATGGTCCCGCAATGGACGATCTATAGGGAGATGTGGCGCTACACAATGATCGATACAAAGTTGCTAATATCGCACTACCCCAGCTATATTGCCCAACAGTTTCCAAATCTCGTAGTAATGGCATATACAACAACGGGACTTTATTACCAGATTTATCTGATAATAAATGACCGCCTAATAGCAGAAGCAGGTATATGCGGGCCCGCTGTCTACAGTGGACATCCGAAGCATCGGGTGGCAACCCTGCATCTAATACTCTAGATAAACACCCCAATTTCAGCCGTCGCCCATCAAAATCTGACATCAAGGGAGAAAAACCAAGCAACTCCTCACATAAATTCACCCACTCCTGAACACTATGAGTTGTATCTATCCCTATAACTGGAGGACCATCTATGGGTAGACCCCACAGAACCTCAACATCCTGTAAGGTAACTGTAGTCTCTCCAACGGGGAGATGAAAGGTATGAGTCTCGGGCCGCCATCGCTCCACTAAACTAGTGATCAAAGCATGATCGAGCATCATATATCCACAGTCAAGCACCCCTTCAAAGCCAGCCAATCGAATATAATGCCGAACAGTCTCTGGGATAGGTGTATGATCCCAAAAATGCCTATCACATCGTCTGACATCAAGCTGATCACCTAGAATGTGCCCGTCAAATATAGAACGTGCCCGGTGTGCAGTGCCAGCTGAGATGATATCATACACAAATGGGCCTGGATGCAGGACTGCCCCCGTAGAAATGTCGGCCATACCTCTGACAACAATAGTTGCAAATACATTATGTAACATATAAGCCTACACACATTTGAATAGAAGAATAAGAGTTTCTTCAACTAATGCAACACTTTAAATACAGAGCTGCTAAAAATAAGGTCAAAATTATGACCCGTTTGAAACATTGATCAACAACATGTATCTCATAAATCATATTAATTTCATAATCCCAAAAATTACAGATATCATAGTACACTGGTTCATATCCCTAAAACGGATGACATCAAGCTCTAAAATTTGGACAATTTCTTCTATTATGGCCCGATTGATGACAATTTGTACATCTTCTTGGCTCCTCTGGGTCTCTCTCATCCATCTCATTCCGAATTCTTCTAGCTCGTACCCTTCCAGCCCGACGTGCAACATATTTACTACTATCTGCCCGCAGCTCCCAATCTGGTTGGAACCAAGTATCCGGATGTGGCAAAGGGCTAAACTTTCCTGAATACTGCACCGCCCACCGCCTATTTGTAAATTGGGGATCTACAAGTGCACCAGGATTATCACCTCGGTGCCTGCACACGGCCATCACGTGCGAACAGGGAAGTCTGTAGCACTGCCACTTACCACAAGAGCATGTTTTATCAAAATACTTTACCGTTTGTGTATTACCCCCTTTACCATCCACACGTCTACCAGTCACAATTTTGTACACCCCCGATGAGCCATCGAACTCAACAACCCTGTGGGTTCCCGCTTTCAGGTCCGAATTCTTAAACCGCCGCCATATCTTTGGAGGAAATGGATAACGGCAATGTCTAGCATCCTCTCTTCTTGTTTTAAACAACTCAACAGTCCGATGAAATGTCATATCAATACAAGCCCGGATAGGCAAATGACGAGCTCCTCTAAGTACATTATTATAACTTTCGGAAATGTTGGTTGTAAGAATACCCCAACGGTTCTCACCGTCATGTGTTAGACACCACTTCTCAGCTCCAATGTTAGACAGATAACTCCATGCATCTGGAAACATGTTCCTCAATTCTCGTTTGAATGCCCGCCACTTGCGCAATTGTCTGGCTTTTCCCATTGCCCAACATAACCTTCTAAGGTGCAAGCCTTTGAAGTGACTCATTAGGTTACTCCTAACGTGTCGTAGACAAAATCTATGAAAGGCCAAAGGTTCTTGCCAATAGTCATAATGTGTCATGGCATGGATGATACCATTATGCCGATCCGAAATGACACAAATAGGATACCGATCACGGGCCACATTGTATCTTAGTTGTTCCATGAACCAAGACCAACTACAAATAGTTTCTTCGTCGACAATGGCATAGGCTAGCGGAATAATGTGGTTGTTGGCATCTTGCGTAACTGCAACAAGTAGTTTGCCTTTATATTCGCCCCGCAGATGAGTGCCATCAACACATATAACCGGTCGACACGTGTGAAATGCATCAATAGCCGGTCCAAAAGCCCAGAAGACATAAAAAAAAAAAAAAAAAATAGGTAACCTCGCATTTCAGAAATGCGAGGTACATGACCTCGCATTTCACAAATGCGAGGTACATATAACTCGCATTTGTGAAATGCGAGGTCATGTACCTCGCATTAAACGACAAAACCTCCTTGTCCAGTGGGCGCTGCAAGCTGCAATTTTACAGTTATGATTATTGCTAGTGATCAAGTATGCACTATGTACCTATGTTGTTTGCTTTCCAATAACAGGATTCTAGATTTTGCCTAAAAATTATTCTTTTTGCTTCAGTTGTAATGCCATTCTGTCTTGCTTTATGAATTCATTGAAAATTGTAAATGAATTCTTGATTTACAATTTGCAATGCAAATTTCTACAAATTTTACTGCTTAAGGCTCTAAATTCATCACAACAGGAAAAAAAAAATCCCATAATATTGACATCAATAGTTGATAATAATTTGGGGGAATAAATCAACACCAATCTAGCAAGCTTTTTGGTTGGACTTTATGTTGCATCCGATAAATACGAATTCCTAGAAAATTGCATAAAAATTGTAATAATTTTTAAATTACTTTTTAAATTTGTTTATTTGTTAAATTCATTCTTAATAATTTACCATAAACTCTTTGTTCTTAAAAAATATATGTAGCTGATGTTGTAAAGTGTAATAATCTAGTACGTCAACAATTTTTGCAAAGTGTATTAATCTAGTAATTCAATAATTTAAGTATCTATAAACTAATTGAGAATTCGTAGTTACTCAACAACTTATATTAAAAGTAACATATTATATACCGCATAAAAAAGAAAAGTTAGCAATTATTATTTATAGTGAAATAAAAAATAAGAATGAACAAGAATAGTATTTTATTATTTTGTTATTGATACTAGTAATAATTGATTAATCAATTTCTCTAATTTGCTATCATGTAGTGGAAAAGTTAAATTTCTTAAATGACATTTATAATACATTTATAAACTTGTACATAAATAAATGTATTTATGTATTGATAAAAAAACTGTAAATGTATAAATGTATTATATTATATATAATACGTAATATAAATTTATTTATAAATGTATAAATTATAAATGAATATTATAAAAATTTATAAATTATAATTTATAAATATATATTAATATTATGTATAAATGTATAATTAATATTATTTGTAATTTATAATTTTTATTGTTTAAATATTTATATACATTTATGCATTTATAGCAGCAAAACTTAACTAATGAGAGGGATTTATTCATATTCCATTTTATTTTAATAGTGAAAACGCCTTTTTACGCGAAAATCGACACTTTTATGTGAAGATTCTGGGTTATTCAACATTTCACTTATTAAAATTGCTAAGCATACTCTTAATTTCGATACCTTTTTACGCGAATGTATGGGTCTGTAGATGCCAACCCCCGGTTACTCGGTATGTGAATCATTGGAGTAGAAGATTAATATATATATTTTTTCTCTGTCTCTTTTTTTTTTTGAAATGATTTCTTTTCCCTCTAACATCATTAAAGGAAGAATTTGGCCTTGTTTTGACTATATCAATCACTTACTTATAAAATGAAGTGAAAATGAGAAATATCATTAACCTTGCAAATTTGTAAGCATAATTTTTCTTATTTAACCGAATATACTTTCTAAGCATAATAATTCTTGCCAAACAAAATAAGGACTAAACCTTCCAAAATACATATAGCATTCTATCCAATGGAACAGTTTGAGCACTTAAAATGTGAACATTTTGGCCATTAATATTGGAAAATATATTTAGGAAAATTTTGACAGAGTTCCCCATAAAAATGGACAAAACTCCCTGCCAACAACCTCAAGACAATATTTCCAAATAAAAGTTTAAGCCATAGACAATCAAATTCATGCATTTCAAGACACAATAACCACAAAATGTATGTAATCCCCCCCCCCACACTTAAAATCTACAATGTCCTCATTGTAGAGGAAGGTACAAGAAAACAAAACTTCCCACTTGGTAAGTGGTGATGCAGTTTCAACCCCTTAATCCTCACGACCATCCAAACATCAAGGGTACTAATTATCTTATAGGTAGAACAAGAAACTCCAATAAGAAAACAACAAAGGTTGAACCGAACACAATAAAAGAAAAATAAAGCAATAAAAGATGGAATCCTCGGAAGGTCTTCATGACTGCGCAGAACGAGGGTCTACTGCCTCCTCAGCTCCCTGAGATGTACCACTAGGCCCCTCCTCTTGATGAGGGGTAGGAGTAGGTGAGCGGTGAATCTGGAAATGATCCTCCATTGCTCGAAGGCGACGATCCTGCCTGTCTAGTCGCTCAGTCATCATCCGCTCGGTCTGGTCAATGCGCTCCATCACACGTGTCTCCATGCAGCAGATGGCATTGAGGATCTCTTGCAACTTGGATCGCGGCGGAGGCGGTGGTCGTGGAGTGGGAGGAGGAAGGGTCTGCTGTGCCTCCGTCTCTTGAGCTTGCTCTTGTTGTTCAGTGTGAGGTGGAGGCTGAGTGGAGGTCGAAGCTTCTCTTGTGTCCCGAACTAGAGCAGCTCCAAAATCCGTAGGAATGCCTAAAGCCTTGAGTATAGAGGCATTGACCTCTTCAGCAGACCGAGTCACCACTGCTCGTTCGGTTCCAAGAGGAACCTTGAGCTTCTCAAAAATGAGGGAGAGGAGCCGGGGGAACCCGAAACATGTATGACCGGCCCCCATGCGAGCTGTGGTCCTCATGTAACTGATAATGATGCTGGGCAGAGGAATTCCAGTCATATGATTACCTATACCATGCATCATTTTATCGAGGAAGTATAGGTCACTGTTGCGGAGCTCCCGTTTTCCACTCCGTTTTGGTACCACATTGAAGGCAAAAAGATAGAAAATCAGGTGGTACCTATGCTCGAAGGAATCGGCATATACGGTGAGCTTTTTCGAACTTCCTCGCTCACGGTATTGACCCTTAAGACGTGCCAAAGCTTCTCCCACTTGCCATGGGTCACGAGCCTTGAACTCCTTAGTCAATTTGATATCTTCTCCTGAGTCTTTGAGTTTGGCCCACGTGGCAACTTTGTCTCGAGTGAGAGCCACTCGTTTGCCTCGGACCCAGGATTGGATCAGATTGCCACTATGGCTATGTTTGTCTTCCACATTGGCATAAAACTCTCGGATCAGGTTAGGATAGTAATGCTTGGGCAACTTCAGTATGTCCTCCCAACCAAGTCGCTTGAAGGCCGTGGAGATCTTGTAATGGTCATCCACCTCCGGCGCCAAGTGCTTCTCAACTATTATTTCTTTGTCTAAACCGGCTTCGTACCACTGCTGATTCTCAATTGATGTGAAACGTGTGGTATCGTAGTTCGGAGGTGGTTCGTCACGACTGGTAGATGCCGTCTTACGCCTAGAACGAGGTGGGGACTGAGGAGAAGGAGATTCGTCTTCAGGCGACTCCTCTTGTAAAGAGGGTGTATGTTCCTCACTCGATGAAGGTGTAGGAGTGCGAATCACTGCCCTTCGTGTGCGAGCCATGATGCCTGGATTACAAACAAGATTCAACACAAATTAGAAGCAATACAAAACATAACAAACACAATTGTCTTAATGAGTTAAGAAAATTTCGGCAGAGTTTCCCCTTGAAAAAGGGCTAAACTTCCTGCCAGCTGCACCCAAAAACAAGCACAGAACCTGGTTAAATAATTTTAGATACAGTGGTGGGCATGTATAATATGAATTTCTATCCCCATTGTTAACACATGGTTTGAACAATCCACTTTTCGATTTTGTGAATCCCATCTTTCAATTAGAAGGTCATTTAAAAGTTCAATCTCATGTTGTCAATGTTAAGCTTTCAAGTAGTTGACATATAGAAGTAAAATGACCCAAATTAAGAGTTCATGTGCATAAAGCTAAAAATTAAGAAATGTCAGCTGCACAATAATACCAAATCCACGAAGCTTAATGATAATTTCAGGTGCCTTTGAGGCTCAAATAACTCATCTTCACCTAGTTTATTATTCTAAGCAACTGATAAAACTTTTAGAGACCAGTCGGTTCAACATTGCAAATTTAATATTGTCAATATCCAATAATTATGGTTGCAGAAAACCACGTATCTTCTGATATTGGGAGAAAACCTGAGTAACTAGTGCATCCTATACAAGTAAAATTCAGGAGCCAAATGAGGAATGCTCTTTGCGAGAAACAAAAGTTTGTGACACGCCACATTATATATACTGTTTACGACTCTTTGAATTATTGCAGCACCAAGCTTAATGAGTAGTTAAACGTGATTTCCTCCGGTGTATCAAAAAATTTGTCTAGATGAGTAGTTAAACAAGACATTTATACAATTAGTAGAAAAGCATAACTCGGATCCTTTTTGATAAAGACGCGAGTAAATAAAAATTGCATAATGTAGCACAATTCTAAATAAAAATTACAACAATTATACAATTACCAAAATATTGACAAAAATTGAAAAATAATGAAAACTGGTACGTGCCTTAAATTGCAAATAAAGTTGCAAATTGTTACCTCAACTGGTTGGAATGATGGAGGAAGATGATAAAAATGGAAAAATTGAAAAATCAGCGACCCAAATTAGTCCCCAAATTGAAGAAATGGATTTGGGCCCTAATTTTTCGTTGAAGATCAAAACACCACAAATTTCTGTTTTTGATTGTAGAAAACTCAGGGTTTAAGCGCAAAAGAGGTTGAGAGATGGTTTTATGATGAAAAAATAGATGATAATTGGTCGAAATGGAAGATTGGTGAGGGTGGGGAAGGGTTTCGTTAGGAGGAATGCGAGAAAACTGGAAAAAATGACGAACCGAGGCCGCGGGTGACTGTATAATGCTAAGGATCCGAGCTCGGATCTAACTGTGTTTGTTAGATCCGAGGGCGGATTCACAATTTTCAGTATCATGATTTCGAGGGTCCGAGCACGGATCCGTGTTGATCGTCCCTCGGATCCGAGATGTCTCGGATCACCGCTCCCGGTAGTTCAGACGAGCCCTCGTATCCATCATAGTTTTTTGGATCCGAGGGCGGATTCACAATTTTTGGATTTTGAGTTCGAAGATCCGAGGTCGGATGTGTTTTATCACCCCGCGGATCCGAAAGGGCTCGGATCATCGCTCACGGTAGTTCAGACGAGCCCTCGGATCTATCATAGTTTTTTAGATCCGAGGTCGGATTCACAATGCAAGGGTTTTTTGTTCGACGATCCGAGGTCGGATGTGTTTTATCACCCGTCGGATCCTAAAGGGCTCGGATCATCGCTCACGGTAGTTCAGACGAGCCCTCGGATCTATCTGAGTTTTGTTGGATCCGAGGTCGGATTTGTAAAGTGAAAGCCATGGGTTCGAATGATCCGAGCGCGGATCCTTTCTGGGTTTTTTGGATCCGAGCTCGGATCGTTTCGACCCTGCATCATTTACAGAAACTGCAATTTCCACCAAACTTTTTCTCCAATTTTCACCAAATTCGGAAATACACATTTGACAACCTGTTCATCAAATCTAACCCCCCACGCAAGTGTAATATACCAAAAACACAATATCCAACCAATCAAAACACATCAAACATGTCCACATTTCAAATCAAGGCGTGAGGTTCTTTGATCTTTTTTACACATTTACACCAAAATGACACCTTTAGGTCTCGTATGCACATTGAATGAGTCCATGTGCAATTATAAACATGTTTTCACCGAAACTCACTGGAACATTCATGTGGTGGCCATTTTATATGCTCCATGAATATATATATATTCATATATATATATATATATATATATATGTATATATATGTTTATATATATACATCTACTATCTTTTGAAAAAAATTGGACAGAATCTCCCCTTAAAAGTGGACTAAACTCCCTGCCAGCAAATCCAAAGTCATGAACATTTAATCTAAGCAATATTTCCGACAACTTGTCCAAATACAAAACATAAAACTACTCCAAATCCCACACAGTTTTCTCCCCTACACTTAGAATAATATTCATAACAGGAGCAACCAATTACAGTTTTGAACATCAATGATGTCCAAGTTTTCCATGCGTGCCACATCCTCTGGGTTTGTGTGCTCTTTGTGTGCGACGTGGCTGGGCTGGCATCACTATATCGACTTGCGTAATTTGTGACTCAAGTCTTTGATCAAGTGCTTGGGTACTTTGGCCTGCATCTGTACCTCCCACATGTTGTTCACCACTGCCATGGAGCTCGTCTGTATTGGGCGTAAACGCCTCCATAAGTACTGGGGACCTAGAATGACCAAAAGGTCCGGTAGAGGTGCCCTGGTGCTCAGTAGCCTGTGACCTTCCATCAAGTCCGGTTTGGACGGTGGGTTCTGGTGATCGAAATCTACGACGGCGTCCACCGCCATGCTGACCTCCGTGAACATTCCTAGGAGCTCTTTCAACGCGATTGGGGTCGGTTGGCTGTGGAATTTGCTGTGGCACTCGTGAAGGGCGAAATGCAAGTCGGGATGACTCCCCTACAGTTTCCAATGTCATGGATGCAAAGTCCTTCATTGCATTAAAATAATTCGCGTGCTGTTCGTCACTCTGCGTTAGAGAGGTCTCTGCCATGTAATACACCTGAGTCATAGCATCCATCTGGAGTGCAAATATGTGGATGAATAAGGAATAATAGAGTTAAATCTATATCGACAACTCCCACATGTTGTATTTAACTAGTTGTAAGGAAAACTGACCAGATATTGTGTTCTGGCGCTATCACCCTGAAAGCCCTCCGGTAAAATGAGCTGCCTAGTAGGATTTGAAACATATACCACTGTTCGCTCGCGATACCACTGACGATACTCATCGGATGGATATGTGGGATCTTCAGCTACAACACCATCTTCCACATGTGAATGACGATCAGTCCACACCTCAACATATGCTCGATGTGCAGTTAACCAGTCTTGGTTCCCCTTGCCACGACGATCAAGAGAATGCAGTTCCTGTTGATTTTCGGTCAATCTTAGATCAGGCACGGGCTGATGATATCCGAACTGTCTCATAACTCGATTGGAAAGATGTGGCTCGACAACTTCCCAACATATGAGATACGTGACAGATGTCCAAATGCGGCGTCCTGCAGTACAATAGGGAGGCAGAGAAGCGAGAATATCGTCCGAGTATGGCTGCCATATGAACTGCAAGGCCAATAATTATTCAATGACATAACCTTCAACCAGCATATGACCCTAATTTTAATGGAAAAAAGTGCTGTGCCATATAACGGCAAAGGACCCAATCGTAAAAGCATCAAATGATGTTACTGTACCTCTCGGGCCCGTAAGCCCGTCAACTGATCTCGGAATATAGATACAACATGTCTTGCAACTCTATGCACATCAAATTGAACATTCCACCTGCAGGGAACAAATTAGAGTCGTTGTGTCTTAAAGGCGAAAATTTTGATTTTTATTAGTATTATATACATATATTTGATATACATACCGAGCTCCATATGGACCAGGATAGTGCTCTAACGGATGCACTCGATCAGGGCGAACTGTTGGTATACGTTCCCACGCCCATAGCTGTATTTAAATTGTATTTGAATATATTAATTGACCATGTAAACTCCTCTATAGTTAAATCTAGACACTTTGAACGAGACAAATGTACCTGAAGCAACATCAATGGTCCCGCAATGGACGATCTATAGGGAGATGTGGCGCTACACAATGATCGATACAAAGTTGCTAATATCGCACTACCCCAGCTATATTGCCCAACAGTTTCCAAATCTCGTAGTAATGGCATATACAACAACGGGACTTTATTACCAGATTTATCTGATAATAAATGACCGCCTAATAGCAGAAGCAGGTATATGCGGGCCCGCTGTCTACAGTGGACATCCGAAGCATCGGGTGGCAACCCTGCATCTAATACTCTAGATAAACACCCCAATTTCAGCCGTCGCCCATCAAAATCTGACATCAAGGGAGAAAAACCAAGCAACTCCTCACATAAATTCACCCACTCCTGAACACTATGAGTTGTATCTATCCCTATAACTGGAGGACCATCTATGGGTAGACCCCACAGAACCTCAACATCCTGTAAGGTAACTGTAGTCTCTCCAACGGGGAGATGAAAGGTATGAGTCTCGGGCCGCCATCGCTCCACTAAACTAGTGATCAAAGCATGATCGAGCATCATATATCCACAGTCAAGCACCCCTTCAAAGCCAGCCAATCGAATATAATGCCGAACAGTCTCTGGGATAGGTGTATGATCCCAAAAATGCCTATCACATCGTCTGACATCAAGCTGATCACCTAGAATGTGCCCGTCAAATATAGAACGTGCCCGGTGTGCAGTGCCAGCTGAGATGATATCATACACAAATGGGCCTGGATGCAGGACTGCCCCCGTAGAAATGTCGGCCATACCTCTGACAACAATAGTTGCAAATACATTATGTAACATATAAGCCTACACACATTTGAATAGAAGAATAAGAGTTTCTTCAACTAATGCAACACTTTAAATACAGAGCTGCTAAAAATAAGGTCAAAATTATGACCCGTTTGAAACATTGATCAACAACATGTATCTCATAAATCATATTAATTTCATAATCCCAAAAATTACAGATATCATAGTACACTGGTTCATATCCCTAAAACGGATGACATCAAGCTCTAAAATTTGGACAATTTCTTCTATTATGGCCCGATTGATGACAATTTGTACATCTTCTTGGCTCCTCTGGGTCTCTCTCATCCATCTCATTCCGAATTCTTCTAGCTCGTACCCTTCCAGCCCGACGTGCAACATATTTACTACTATCTGCCCGCAGCTCCCAATCTGGTTGGAACCAAGTATCCGGATGTGGCAAAGGGCTAAACTTTCCTGAATACTGCACCGCCCACCGCCTATTTGTAAATTGGGGATCTACAAGTGCACCAGGATTATCACCTCGGTGCCTGCACACGGCCATCACGTGCGAACAGGGAAGTCTGTAGCACTGCCACTTACCACAAGAGCATGTTTTATCAAAATACTTTACCGTTTGTGTATTACCCCCTTTACCATCCACACGTCTACCAGTCACAATTTTGTACACCCCCGATGAGCCATCGAACTCAACAACCCTGTGGGTTCCCGCTTTCAGGTCCGAATTCTTAAACCGCCGCCATATCTTTGGAGGAAATGGATAACGGCAATGTCTAGCATCCTCTCTTCTTGTTTTAAACAACTCAACAGTCCGATGAAATGTCATATCAATACAAGCCCGGATAGGCAAATGACGAGCTCCTCTAAGTACATTATTATAACTTTCGGAAATGTTGGTTGTAAGAATACCCCAACGGTTCTCACCGTCATGTGTTAGACACCACTTCTCAGCTCCAATGTTAGACAGATAACTCCATGCATCTGGAAACATGTTCCTCAATTCTCGTTTGAATGCCCGCCACTTGCGCAATTGTCTGGCTTTTCCCATTGCCCAACATAACCTTCTAAGGTGCAAGCCTTTGAAGTGACTCATTAGGTTACTCCTAACGTGTCGTAGACAAAATCTATGAAAGGCCAAAGGTTCTTGCCAATAGTCATAATGTGTCATGGCATGGATGATACCATTATGCCGATCCGAAATGACACAAATAGGATACCGATCACGGGCCACATTGTATCTTAGTTGTTCCATGAACCAAGACCAACTACAAATAGTTTCTTCGTCGACAATGGCATAGGCTAGCGGAATAATGTGGTTGTTGGCATCTTGCGTAACTGCAACAAGTAGTTTGCCTTTATATTCGCCCCGCAGATGAGTGCCATCAACACATATAACCGGTCGACACGTGTGAAATGCATCAATAGCCGGTCCAAAAGCCCAGAAGACATACTTAAATGTCTTCAGACGATCCGTACTATCAGAATGGTGCAACCACCTGATCACAGATCCCTGATTTGACTGCATAAGTGCATCAACATATTTCGGCAGTTCAGCAAAATTGGCATCCCAAGAACCAAATATAAGTTCAATAGCTTTGCGTCTGCCGTACCAAGCCTTTTTATAGGACACATCCACCTTCAAAACTTTCTTGACATGGCTTACTATATTCTTTACTTTAAACCCAGGATCATCTTCAATGCTACGAACTATGTGTCTAGCAATAACCGAAGATGTAAGACTAGCATTGCTATTACTCATCAAATCACCAACACAATTATGGTCGTTGACCCATTTGGTTATTTGCCACAGTCCATGAGTCTTTTTTTTCACTGCTCGGACACACCAGTCGCATGGAGGATACGATACGTTGGCCACAGTGGTGGTGCTCCTTTCAAATGCAGATTTACATTTGGCAACCCAAGTATTACTCTTGCTCTCAACAACCCTAAACTCCCTATTATGATTGATAGACCACATTCTAATAGCCCTGCTCAGCTGTTGTTTGCTCTCAAATCTCATATGTAGACATATGTGATTATTATCCTCACTAAATGTCACAATACGTTCCAACCCACTTTCATCAGTGAATTGGTCGTCATCATTTATATTTCCAAGGTTAGAGAAGAATTCGAATCCTCGTGGAACATACGAAAGGTTGGCAAATGCAGCAAAGGGCTGTTGGTTCCCAAGATCCTGGTGGACTACACGTCTTTCATTTTCGCCATCTGAGTCACTGTCTGACACATCTACCGACTCAGATTCTTCCACATCTTCTACATCATTTTCCAAATCATCATCTATCAATGTGTTACAATGACTTGGACCAGCAGTCGAATCGAAGCCATAAGAAGGCACATGATTCGGCGATACGTGGTCTCTAAAACTTTGAATCGAGTCAAGGCCTTCAACATATTCAACATCCGTCCTTAAGCCTGACGTGAACCGTGGCTCTACCACGTCCCTAACACAATCCCCATGTGGTCGTTGTGATACCGATGCTGTCTCTGGTACCACTGTACTAGAGTAGGATCGATACCTAGTTGGATCCATGCATGCATGGACAAGCGACATCATCGGCCCAATATTGGTAGTTGGTGGAATGAATGTGCTACTGACGAGAGGATTTTGGACTATTTCCTCCTTCTCGATATAAAGTTCAGCGATGTATGGGACAAGTTCGTTCCAGACATCATACATTATCTCCAGAGTTTCATCATCCACCACTGGAGAGACATTATAAGAAGTACGGCCACAAGGTTGGCGGAGAAATAAATTCAACTTGAACAGCCCCCTATCGACCCCCATGTATTCATAAATTCTATCCACCAGCTCATCATATCCAATTCTATGCCGTAATGAGAATGTACGGTTGGAAGTACGAGGCAAATAACAAATTGACCCATCTTCATAGTGTATTTTACCTCCCCAATAAAGAGATACTCGCAGAGGTCTTTCTATAGACATATCAAAGAAAACAATCCCTATGTTGGAAAAAATAAATTATAATTAGTAGTACAAAACTATGTAAAGTGTATTAATGTAGAAGGTCACCAATTTTTGTAAAGTTTATTAATCTAGTAATTCAATCATTTAAGTACCTATAAACTAATTAAGAATTCGTAGTTACTCAACTACTTATAATAAAAGCAACATATTATATACCACATAAGAAAGAAAGGTTAACAATTATTATTTGTAGTGAAATACAAAATAAGAATGAACAACAATAGTAGTTTATTTTTTTTTCCTATTGATACTACTAATAATTGATTAATCAATTTCTCTATTTTGTTATTATATATTTGAAAAGTTAAATTTCTTAAATGACATTGAATTCAACATTTGGGAAAAAATCTTTTACTCACATACATTTTTTTGTATAAAATAAAGCAATACGAAATTAAGAAATAAACAAATTTTGACTAATCTAGTCTACTTATTTAAACAATTGTTTAAAGAAAAAAAGGAAGAATTTAAAAAGAAAATTAACAAATATGATACATTAAAAGGGGTATATTTTTCCAAACATATCATTCAAGAGGGCAAAATGCCTATTATTATAGTTTAGGGGATAAATTGTAACTGGGTAAATAGTTTATAGGGATTTTTTGCATTTAACCCTTTATCAAACGAAAAAATTGTAATTTATTATTCCTAATAGATATATATATTTTGAAAAAATTACTTTTTATTATATATATTTTGCAATATATATATATTACACATTGTCATTACTTTTTTTAAAACAAAAATTTGATAGAATCTCCCCTTAAAAGTCTAATTACTTTATTTAATGCTCACAAGAGCTTAGCGAAGGCTTTTATTGTGAAAAATTGGAAGTTTTATGGATGAAATGGAAAATTAAGGTTTCGGTGAGAAGGGGGAAGAGTAAATCTGGAAACGGAGGAACCGAGCCCTCGGTTTCAGACATATTGCCAAAGGATCCGAGCACGGATCGGTTCTTGAAGCCCTCGGATCCCACAAGCCTCGGATCCGTCTCACCAGGAACACAGACGATCCCTCGGATCCGGCCAGGTTTACTTGGATCCGAGCTCGTATCTTATGGATCCGGGGTCGGATTTGTCTGGATTGACTTCGATCCGACCTCGGATCTTACTTCCTCTGCACTAACTGCAGAAAGTGCCATTTGCCAAACTTTTTCTCCCTTTTCCAAACTAATTGTCAGACTAACCATGGCAAGCTAATGCGACTCAAACCGAAAGAACAACAACGATTCATAAATTGCCAAAACATAACAGCCAGCTCAATTCAGCAAAACAAAAATCATGTTGTAACAACAAACAAACTGACAAACAAAAAAAAGAGATAAATTCATACCTCTTATGGCAAATTGGGAGGGAGGGGGGAGATGCACGGATTCCAGACAGCTTGGCAGGAATGGGACAGGTTGGTTTCAGCGGTTTTTTGAATTGGGTTTCAGACTGAGCTTTGTTGCCTTTTTTCTTTGTTGGTTTTTTTCTTTTCCGCAGAACAATAATGCGAGGTACATGACCTCGCATTTCTGAAATGCGAGGTACATACAACTCGCATTTGTGAAATGCGAGGTCATGTACCTCGCATTTCTGAAATGCGAGGTTACCTATTTTTTTTTTTATTTTTTTTTTTACTTTCGCTGTTACAAAATTTAAGGACAGTTCGCATTTATCAAATGCGAGCTCAAGGAGCTCGCATTTGATAAATGCGAACACCCCAAAAACAGAAACCAGTACACAAAATACCCCCTTTGTAGAATTTTTTTAAAAATCATAATAATTTTAGAAATTTCTCCAGAAACCTTAGATTGGCCAAACCCCGAACCTTGTAGGAAATGCATGTGAACTAAAAATAGTTTATTGGCGAGTTGGGCAGCCTTTTCTCTAAGTTGGTCATTAGGGACGAAGGAATTGAATACCGTGACCATACCAATTGTAGCATAATCCTAAGAGGGTACTCATCAAGACTGGCTTGGGATTTATTCTTACAAAACCGAAATTTTCATGCTGAGATGTAAATGACACATCCTTCATCTTTCTTGGCCATGGATTATCATGTTCCGAAGAAAGCCTGTGCCCCAATGACACATATTATTCGAAATTTGATGGTAGAATGGAGTCTAGAGAATGGCAGAAGCCCCACCCCATGTTTATAGATTGTAGAACATGAGATGGGGGTTTCCATGAAAGAAGATTGATCCAAGAGCAAGCAATTGGATTAGAAGTACGATATCACCAAATATTTTTGCGTTGTGGATACCAATTTCTTCTTGCACTCTTGACTCAAAGGTTGTGACCTGAGACAAGCCTGGAGCATATATATAAAATAAGTCTTTATAAAATTGGAGGATGCCACCAAATTAAAGAATTCTGGCAAACTCATTCTCAGAATAAAATTTCATTCGCATTGGACCTATTGTTCTTAGGCAGATAACTGAAACAAGGAAGTTTATATTCTAATCCCAGTTATGAAACCCTTTGTTTCTTTAATCAGTTTAATTTGAACTGCTGATAAAGATTCTTGTTCTCAAAGAATTCATGTAAAAAAATCTCTCCTTATAATGTTGAGCAAACACTTTAAATTTGTTGTGTGGCAATTCTTTAAATTAAATATGGTGCAGCCTTTTTGCGGCAAACTATTTCGAGGAATGGGGCATTCTGTTGACTTCCATTCTTTCTCTACTTATGAAGTCAAGGGGGCCTCACAATATATGCTAGAAGTCGGCCCTTCAAAGGCGAAAGCCCAAGCAGTGGCATTTTACTCATTGGCCTGAGTTTTTCTTTTCGCTTTTTGAGGTATATTATTTATGCCCATCAATTGTCACTCTATCACAAGTAGGTCGGCAAACGAATGGAATCGAAATTCTCACATTTAGAGCTCAATTTGAAATTTTGGACTCGAACTTGAATCCCATGTGAGTTTAAAATCTAAACTCGAGTACAATTCAATTTAATATTTGATGGGTTCGAACTCGATTCGAGAGTTCAAAAATTTATTTAATTCTTCAATTTTAATATCAAATTATCACTAATACATATATAATATCTATATAATAAAATAATAAATACATAACTCTATATAAAACATTAATAAATTTTTTAAATAAAAAATATTAAAAATTATTCAAATCGAATTAAGCCTCAACAAGTTGAATATCTACAAGTTTGAACTCGATTAGATACTATAAACGAATCTTAATTCTTTGTTGAATTCGAGATTGAGTTCATTGAAAATCAAATTTGATTCGAGCCCTTAACGAATCGAGTCCGAACTGTTCGTTAAGGATTCGATTTGTTTACAACCCTAGTTACAACTAGAATAGATTAATTTTTTCTCTAAAATGCATGAACTATTTTCCCAAATTTAAAAAATGAAGAAAATGTGCATATCTTATTATAGTGGCAAATGAAGAAAAGCACAGTAAAATCCATAACCTACAACTTGGTACACTAGCTTTTTTTTTTTTTCCCAATGGTACACTAGCTGATTGACATTCGTTTGGATTAATATTTTTTGGGGTGTTTTTCAAAAACTATACTATAACAATATATATATATATATGAAAAAATTGTAATTGTAGTTGTTTATTGGGGTGTTTTTTCAATTTTAAATGTTGTTGTGATATTTTCTAAAAATGAAAAAAAAATCATCACCACCATCACCCACCGCTATCACCAACCACCGTCACCACCCTTTCTCTCCTCTTCTTTCCTCCTCCTCTCTCCTCCCACTCCTTCCTCGTTTTTCCTCTTCCACTCTCCTCCCCCTCTCTTTCTCCCCCTTATTCCTCCTTCCTCTTCCTCCTTTTCCTTTTTCCTCCTCTTTTTTCCCTTTCCCTTCCCCCCCCCCCCGACTTTCCCCGCGACCTCTCGATAGCAACCAGATCTAGTCACGGCTAGAAGTTGTGACCTCAAACTCAAAGCAACCGAAAAGTTGTGGGCAAAAGTCGTGATAGCCTGATAGGGAGGGGAGAAAGAAGAAGGAGGGAGAGAGAGAGAGAGAGAGGTGGGTGGTAGGTTATTTTTTATTATTTGTTGTTTATTTTTTTGTTAGTTGTATTTGAAATGTGTATGAATAGTTAGTTTTGAAAGTGTTTTTGAAAGTATATTACTAGATCATTATATATTGAAAACTTATTTTTCAAAATATGAGAACTCCAAACAGTTGAGTACTTCACATGAAATTTATCGCATGTGTGATTGTCTAAGTTCTAATGTTATTATTGATGTTATTATTATTTTACGAATCAGAGCGACAAAAATGTTGAATCTTAAAGAATCATGACGGCAAAGCCACTCTACCTCTTACATTCTTGTGACTATTAACTTGTCATAAAATATTAATTATTAATATAATGTATTTATTTTGTCAATACTTTTTACCTCGGAGGAGCATTTCCTTATATTACTGTGACATATATTATAAATAAAAAAAGTGATAATAAAATGATCCAATAACTAATAACTCTTACAAGTTCAAGAAAATAACAATAAAATGTAGTCAATAAAATTATTTTGCCAACCACTGAAAAGGCTTAATTGATCCACAAATGAAATTTAATTGAGTGCCTAAATAGACATAAGAAGGGGTCTTGGCATTTCAAATCTTAAGCTCAAATCTTAAGGGCAAAGCAACATCGGGGTCGTTTCAAAATACCTCATATTTGTATGGACTTTTTTTGACATTTTAGAAGTCAGGAAACGCAACCAACAAAACACGCAGAAGGCTCGCGACATCAGCTTGAATGGAACCCCTCTATACTCGTCCAATTTGACAAGAAGGGGGAGAAAATAGAAAAAGAAGTAGCCCTTTTCAGGTCAAATTCTCCAGATGGATCTAAGCCCCGTAAGTTTAATTATTTTTTCCTTCTCTTTCTCATTTATCATCCTTTTTTGTATATTGTTCATGAAATTTCAATAACATATGTATGTATTCTGATCTGGGTTTGGCTATATTTGGAGCAGCATCATCAATTTATTATTTGAAATCCTAATGATTGATTGATGGTAACAACTATAGTCATCTGTTTTCCTGCTAATCACTTATATTTTGGCCTTCTTTGTCATAGATCTGCCAACTGAACTGAAAATTTTGAGCTAATTGATACCGATATTACACCTGACTTAGCTTCATATTAGAATTTTTGGTTGTTTTTCTCGATTCGAAAGTCTGGGTTTATCGGTTCCTGGACCTAAGTGAGGGAAGTGAGGCTCAATTGGTGGGACGAAGTGGTAGGACGGAATTTAGGAATTGTGAAATAGAAAAAATCCGTTTTTGTCAAAGTAATTGTTGCAGAATTTTTTCTTATTCATGATGAAATGCAGACAGGTTTTTGTAGAGTTTCTTTACAAAATCCACGTTGCTCAGTATACGCATGACACATTTGGGTACTGCATTTTGGGCGAGGTTATTGTAGTTAATCATATTTTTCAGTATCCTTGGCTAATGGCTAATGTCGATCTCTTACATAGAGCCTATCTGGGTTATCAGACACTTAGCATGGGTTATCAGACACTTAGCAAGCAAGTATAGTTTTCTGATGTAGTCATAACCCAATTGTAGGTCCTGTTACTTAGCTCAAAGCAAGATTCATTTGCTTTTTCTATGGCTTAATTTCAATTTTGAACAAGAGAACCGAGTCTCCCCCCTCCCCCCTCTCGAAGAGTGTATGCTCTTGTGAATGATTAACTGGTGATATTATGTTTGTGTGTGTTATTCTTTGAGATTCATGTGGTTGTCCTTTGTCTTGGAAATGCATGGTTTCTAGATTTTGTTAAGTAATTGCAGATTTACTCTAGAATACATGGCAATTTAGATAGTATGCTGGGAAAAATAGTTTTGGAGAGTGGGAGGAACGGACGGCAAAGTGTTTTCATTGGTGTACAATTTGTGGTAGAAGGTAGGAGGAACACTTACTGGAAAAGTCACCTAAAGGAAGATGAAATTGAGGTTAATTTAAATGAGAGAACACTGGCCATTGTCTTGACATACCATGTTTTGCATTTGGGAGTGATGGAGTACAACCTTTAAATCTACCCCTTATTTACTTGTAACATTTACTGGAATTAGTTGCCTGGACAAATTAATTAGAGAAAAAGTACACGCTCCTTGGCAATGTATGTCAAGTTCAATGCATATGGAGTCTGCATGCACAAGAGGTGGAGGTTTAGTGCCCATGTCATGGATGGTGCTTATGTGTCTAATGGGGCTTTATAGTGAAGACTTCTCACCAATGTCTGGCAAATTGTGATGGTTGGAGCAACAATGTATGAACGGATCAAAAGTCTGAGTATTACTAGCATTTGCTTCTAGTTTAGATTGTCATACTGATTTTGCTGCAGTTAATATGGTCTCATGTTCTCGAAAAGCAGTTTGGAGATTGCAGTGTGAGAAGCATGATTTTCTCAATTGTTAGAAATGGAATTTTGACTTGCACTTGGATTATTCCCAAACCAACCTATCATCTCCCCTTCTCCCCCCCCCTCCTTCCCCCCCCCCCCCAAAAAAAAAATAAAAAAACTTTCTTCCCAAGTGAAAGGACAATAAGAAAGAAAAGCTAAAAGCTGAGAAAAGATGTTAAATGTTGTTTGAAATTCATTATTTTCTGTGATCAGCCTGCAGGGGAGAATTATGCTCACCCAAGGATTTGCTTCTTCCATGTTCTATTCAAGGTACAGTGAGTTTATTTATCTGATAATGCTTCATCTTGTTTCCTTATTTAAGAAAAGCTATAAACCTTTCTATGTTGCTTTCACTTGACAGGCTGCAGCTTTGGCATTTTACATACTTTCAGCCTTATTTGTCAACAGTTTTGTCATCATTTTCGTGATTACCGTACTTCTTGGTGCCCTTGATTTTTGGGTGGTCAAAAATGTGAGTGGGAGAATCCTAGTAGGTTTAAGGTGGTGGAATGAAATCAATGATGAGGGTGAGAGTGTTTGGAGATTTGAATGCCTTGACCAGGAGGTGGGTGTGTTTTCTACGTACTCGTTATGCACTTTCTTGACTACTGATTCGTCAAAGCTTGTGTAACATGCCAGCTTATTTTTCATATCTTGTAGTCAATGGCTCGGATCAACCAGAAGGATTCATGGCTGTTCTGGTGGACCTTATATCTCACTGTAAGCAAATATTTTTCCTTGACAGCAACATTCTCTGATAAATCATTCTGCAGGAGTGAAAAGTTCTATAAGTATCCCAAATAAACCTAGATGCCTTGTATTAGCTTAATATTAGAAAGGTAAGACCAACTGACAAACCATGGAACATGCTACAAAAGTAAAAAGTTTAGACCGTATCAGTATGATGTGTGGAATGTCAGTGGACTTTGAGGCAGATTGAGGTATAGGTTAGTTCAATGGTCAAGAGTCTTTAAACTGGATCCCATAAGCAGTTTATAGCTGAATCTGTGTAAAAACCTGAAGGATCATTCTCTTTTCTGCAGGCGGTTGCTTGGATCTTCCTTGGAATATTTTCCCTCATAAGGTTTCAAGCTGATTATCTCCTTGTCGTTGGAGTCTGCTTGACTCTCAGCATTGCCAATATTGTTGGCTTCACTAGATGCCGTAAAGGTAACTTTGGTACCTTGAAAAAGATTTTCTATCTGAAAATCAGATGTGTTGTTTACTCTGTATGCATTTTCTGTACTTGTTTAAAATATGCTCCTGACACCTCCCTGTATGCTTGTCTTTAATTCTCAAGCTGAAAAGAAATAGGAATGAAAAGGAACTTTACTTGGAGAAATTGTCACAAATATTCATGTTGCTACCTCAGCAAGAAAACATAAACTGATTAAAATTGTTTCATTAGTGGTGTGTCGTGCTGCCCTGAAGTAAATTAATATGATTCAGTTACTTATGGAGAAGTTCAATTATCTGTATTTCGAAGACCGATGCTATCTGAAGATAATTATAATTTAAGTTCATCTAACAAAGAGAAATTGATGGATTAGAACATATTAGAATTTTAGAAACTACTGTCCTTTCCCGGTTGACATCAACGTATACAGGTCTGTAATTCTACTTGAGATTAGGACATTGTCGTTGCTGAACAGATTTTATGTTGTCCAATATGTAATTGATGTGACAGAGTCAATGGTGTTTTCTCAAAGATTTCATAATATTCTCTGGTAGATTGACGAGTGTTCATGAATCAATTTCTTAAACTGAAATTTGGCAAATGATGATGGCAGGCAGTCTTTGCTAAACACCGTTTGACTGACTGTACGTGAAGTTGTGTCTCTAAACGAATGAATAGTTTGCTGCCTGCATTTCTATATTCATTCTGAAATGTTTTGGCATGAGCATTACATTTATGGGATTGTGAATCTATTGCTTTTATAATAAGATCCATGATTTTGTAACTTAGTAATCTTAATAACCAGACACTTTGGCTGGAGCATTTCAAGTGTTCTTCTCCCCATTGGTTAGGTTATGTAACTGGTAGCCATGTAGCTCTGGGGTTTAAGAAAATTTTCTGGTGTTTTGCACCATTTTTTCCAAGTCAATTTTTAAAGATTCTACTGAGCTACTGACATGCCTTTACATGTTCCCTGCTAAAACCTGCATGCCAACATACGCACATACACACACACAGAAAATATGTCGATAAGCGTTTACCTTTTTCGCGGGATCATCAAATGTGTTTCCTGTATCTTTCAGATGCCAGGAAGCAGCTTGAAGCGTTTGCCACCCAGACCCTGGCTTCTCGAGTAACATCTACAATACAGTCGGCATTTAGTGTTGTTTGACTTGCTCGTCACTGACAGAGGAATACAATGCCTGAGAAGCCTTAACAGTTGGTCTTGTTGCATCATAGTGCATTACTGTATTAGATATCTGTTTCTTTCACACTTCTACATAGATATGAGAGCACATGAGAGAACTTACTATTGCTTTTTGTTTTTGAAAGGCCTTGTAGATGTTGAATACCAAAGGATTTGATAATCTAGTTTCATTTTGAAATCCAATTGATTCGTTCTTTCATTATGCTGGTTCCAGCTTTCTTTCCTCTGACTCTCCTCATAACGAACATATGTGGATATGATAGACATGCAATTGGATGGATTAGGAATTTTGGACTCGTGTCCTTCAGGCATTTTTTCAGATCTGACGAGTGAGGATGAGCAGATCATTTAGTTCGAATTTAATCCTCTGGGATATGCAAAAATGCTAGAAGTTTTGAAATGTTTTCATTATAGTTTAGTACTTTAAGATATATATAATTATATCAATTGAGCCCCCGAAAGTGTGTCTTGGTCTTTTGAACAAATTTGTTGGGTTGTCTCAACATTTTCAACTTTCTTTTTTAAAAATAAAAGTACAAGAGTAGAAGATTACATTTGAAACTCATAATAATGGGGTGAATATAAATGGACGAATACAAACAAATCATAGCTATTAGCTAACAAACATTACCAAAAAACAAGAAATATTAACCTATTTGGTAAGACTGGAGTTTGAAATTTTTTTTTTTTTAATTGAATGTCATTAGTATGGCATTTTGATTTGATCGATGGCAAATTTCACAATTTTGATAAGCTCTTTCCAAAAAATATAGTTAAATTTTATATACATTGATAAGTATACACAATTACAGTTGGAAATATGACATGTGCGTAAAATTTGAATATCAAATTTAAATTTAGATAAGTTGTCATGTATCCAATAACGATAGTTTATACATTGTTTGTATATAGAATATTATTCTCAAAAAATATTGCCTTAAAAGTACTCCCTCCAAACTTTAAAAAATTCATACCTCAAAAAGGTTTTTTTTATTTTTGAATAAAATCTTTGCCTCTTTCTGATTAAGCTAATAAAATAAAGAGCGTCTAATCAAAGTTTACACTAGATGTTAGTAATTAGGTCAAGTGAACGCAAATAATAGTGCAATATTATATTTATTTACAAGGAAAAATTTTAGTGGAAATATAACACAAAACTCGCAAATTTGGTCTTTCAAAGCATTTTTGGTGTCAATACAAAACAAGGTTTTAAATTGCACACTAAGTGATCGTTTGGAATTATGGTGACTTGTTGAATAACACTTCACTTAGTAGAGTTTTTGATAAAAGTATTAATTAAATGCTTAATCATCTTGTTTGGTCACACTTATGCATAAATACTTACTGTATTAGATAATGTGTAATTTCGAATTTTTTAAATGTACTTATTGCTTTATTCAGTTCAAAATTTATGATTATATTATCAAAAAATGCGCTATTTCTTTATTCATTTCAAAGTTTATGATAATATTATCAAAGTTTGTTTTTAATCTCTTGAAAAAAAAAGAGTCTAAAAACACTAATTTTCAAACTATGCTAAAAGTGTTTTTGAAGCTAAAAGTTCTAATCCTAAAATTACAAAACAATATGTCCCCTAAACACTTAAAAAGTGCTTTTATTACCCCTTTTTCTAAAGCTAAAAGCACCGCAATCCAAAACAAATAAGCTCTAAATTTTCAAATTTCATTTCCGAAACATTATCAATTTTTTTATTAAGCCAATAACAAGCGGTACAAATAGCCTTGTAATCATCAATTTTATTTGTGCTGGAGTGGAAATAATAACACTCTAAATAGTTACTTGATTGATCATAAGTTACAACACACAATGAAGAAATATGTTTATGCATTGATTTTAATGCTGGTCATCCATGGTTCTCCGTGAAAAAAATTGAAAATTCACTCCAATCCCGGTTTGAAAGGGAACTACAGGCAAGTTATAAAAATGAGTGGTTTGATTTACAAAAAGATTCGGGTTGTAGTACAATTTCTGAAAAATTTGGGACAAAATTACATTAATATTAAATTCAGGGACTAAAATAATTAATCACCAAAGCTAAATTAACCACTGTTAAAATGGAAACAAGATCAAGAAGGGGCTGACAGTTGAGACCCGCTGGATGGCAGTTGTGATTTGTAGCTGAATTGTAGCATTACATCCGAAAGCCTCATCACTAAGGACAAAGCAAAAGCCAAAGAAAAAGGAGATGTTGCAGTGCATATTTCTTCTTTCGGATTCTGGGTACGTTTCATATCTTTTATTTATAACCCAATTGAATTCTCAAGTTTTAATTTCTGTAATGTTTTTTAAATTGACAATTCCCTGCTCGATTACTCATATGGTTTCTTATCTGGGTTCTTATCCTTTTGTGTAAAATTTAAGAAATAAGTGAGCTTTCTTTAAGTATGTAAAGATTAAATCCGTATAGGTGCGAGAATTCATCGAGCACTTGATTAAATGAAGGAGTAGTTTTTTTTTTTTTAATTTCTTTTTCACATTGAATGACTGTGAAATATGTAACTACATCCAGTGAGGTATTGCTTGAGAAACAGCTCACTGGGCACCGGGTTGATCGGTCCATATGTGCTTGGTTTTGGGAGCAATCAATTGCTCAAGGTGACTCTTTTAAGGTATCCATCCATCCATCCTTCTGCTGCTCAATCTTTTAATTTTTAAATGATTGTTAGTGGCACTAAATGTTTAAGATAAGGGTTATGTTTGTCCAATGATCAGTTTAAGGAGTCCTGAAGTTCCAAGTTCGGCATGTGCCAAACCCTACCATTCTTATTCCTTACATTACCCATTTAACTTTGTCCAAGTACTACATAGTACTATATAGTTCCATGAATGGGTACCATTTGGCATGCGCCAATTCAGCAGTTTGAATTTTTCCAGTTTGATAGATGGGTTGAAAGTTTAATGGTCTTGTTCTGTTAAGTGTGTGCAATTGGTGAGAATGGATTATGGATGTTTGTTCCTAGCCTTAGAAGAAAGGTTTAATTCTCACCATCTTCGCCATCATTCCTACTTCTTTCCCCACCTGGGGCTTGTTGATTCAATTAAGGCCTCACTTTGATCTCTTTTCTTGATGAATGTTGTAGTTTATGCCTGTAATTGCTTCGCCAACACATTACATTTTCCAAGTTTTTCGGGAAGGTATCACATTCTTGGCATGCACCCAAGTTGAAATGCCACCTTTGATGGCAACTGAGGTGAGCTTTGAGGGACTGCACCCTCATGCTTTTTAAAATTTACATCTACTGTTTTGATTAATTCATTCATTGCTAGAAGATATATCGTGGAAATGTTGCCATACTTGCAACTTGAGCTGGCAGGGATGTTTCAAATAGAAAAACTACTGCATGGATCATTTTCTGGAGTTTTGTCATGTATGCATTGTAAAACGGGATCAGATTACCCCTTTGACTATTTAATGTTTAGTTCCTTTGCAGAGTCGCTGATGTACTTTCAGATTATCTTGGAGGTCTGAATGAAGACTTGATAAAGGACAATTTTGTTATCGTTTATGAGGTATTTAGTCCTCTTCTCCTTATTTTTGTAACAGAATGCTGGTATTGATGTTAAGTTTTCTTCTCTGGTTGTGCATGCTATCAATAATGGAAGTTAAATTGCAGTATAATGGAGTAATTTGCTGTTTGTGGTTAATTGTAAGTTGTAACTGCACTTCTTGCTTCTGTAGTATTATGGAGCATATGATAGGTAATCAAAACCTGTGGCATGCTCACTTGCACATATAGTATTAGGCTTAAAAAAGTGTGGTGTTATTTAATTTTGTTTGCAAATTTATCTGAAAAATGTATAATCTGGTCTCGTGGACATTAACTCATTCTGCAGAAATTTGGTTTCTCCTTGTGGCATTTGCAGCGAAGCAGATATTAGGAAAACAGTTGCATCCTCACCTTAGTCTTTCTTTCTTTTGCTATCTTCGTTATCTGAGGGTGGGCTGGACTTGATGAAATTTAAGAGACGTTCTTATAGATATCAAGCACGGGTCTCTTTTCAGACTTTTCTAGTTAGGAAAGCCTTGAGCTTACAGATTTCTGGATGCTTCTCTGGAATTACTTACTGAAAATCGAGCACTTACACTGCATGAACCATAAGGAGCATACCTCTTTTTGACTTTGTGTTGGAGTCTTTTTCAAATTTTATTTCCTCAAATAGTTTTTTATGTTTTATTTCTTGTTTAAATTGGGTCAGTCCCTTTAATAGTTTTGCTTTGGTAGAAATTAAATTGGCCAAACTAATGATCAGTGGTTGCAACTTGCAGCTTCTAGATGAGATGATTGATAATGGCTTTCCTCTTACAACAGAACCTAATATTTTGCGAGAAATGATAGCACCTCCAAATATTGTTAGCAAAGTGCTGAGTGTTGTGACTGGTACCAGCTCAAATGTAAGCAATACGCTTCCTGTTGCGACAGCCTCTTGTGTTCCGTGGCGGAAAATGGACCCAAAGAATACCAGCAATGAGGTTTATGTTGATCTTGTTGAAGAAATGGATGCAATTATAAGCAGGTATGACCAACCTTTTACCCCCATTGTTCTCTCTCTCTCTCTCTCTCATACCTGATTATGGAAAATATATTATTTTAATATGTCACCCAGCCTTGTGGTCCCTTTTCTAACACTCAATATACAAGAAGTTATGAATTAAGCTAAGAAAGCTTTGAAAGCATGAACCATGACAAACTAAGCTATTCATTTTAGGCAAAGTAGACTCATTGAAACGACTATAACTTGTACAAATGTTATCCCACAATTAAACTTTTATGGTATTGGCTTTTTGACTTTTGTCAATGTTTTATATTTTTAAACCTTAAGTTCTTTTGAAGCCAATGGAAATAACCATATACAGAGTTGGCAACTTTTTTAGACTCCGTGTAAATGGTGTGAGTCTGCACCATCCAAGTTACTTTCCTGAGAGTTTGAGAGAATATTTATATGCCAAAATATTGAATCTCTTGAATTTGGAACCATAAGGTTTGCTTGCCGTGATATAGCTGATAGTGACATTACATACTTTTTACCCCTGTTGGTTTTCCTTTGTTTTTTTTTTTTTTCTATGCCACTTTTCCTTCTCTTGCAGTCAACTAAATTGCTTTGCCTTTCTCATTGACATCTCTTAGATATGATACTTCCTGTAGTGTTGATTTTTCCATGTGATTTGATCATGATGGGGAATGCGGCATTGTTTCAAAAGAGTTGAACAGTCATAGTTCAACACTAATTATCTTTTCTTTGAAGCGTGCTGCAATAGTTGTATCACTTTCTGATTTTCTCTTGATTTGTGCTGCCCAGGGATGGAACTCTGGTGAAATGTGAGATTTATGGTGAAGTTCAAGTTAATTCTCATCTTTCTGGTCTGCCTGATCTTACCCTCTCATTTGCAAATGCCTCCATCTTGAATGATGTGAGGTTTCATCCCTGTGTCCGACTTCGTCCATGGGAATCTCAGCAAATTTTGTCATTCGTCCCACCAGATGGGCAATTTAAGCTCATGAGTTACAGGTAGTTGAAAGGAGAATAGTTTTACCATGTGATGCCTTCATGATTAGCTGGAGATGGGAAACTTGCAGTTTATGTTGTTCAGCATTCACTGTTAAACTGCCCTTGAGATAAAAGTACAAACAGTATGCATCCGTGTGAATATGCATTCTAAACGTAATGCTCATTTGCAATTATTTTGCATTTTTTGGTTTATGCTGCTGTGGTCATTTACTCCCTGAGTCAAAAGTATGTAACGGCCAAAAAGTAGGAAAACAGAGTACACCAATAAACGTTGGATGCTTAGAGAGGCTAAAAATTTTCGACTGCAACATAGTGATGCAATGTGAGTTTTGTATGCTTGGTTAAACTTTTCATTTAACCTTTGTAGGGTTAAGAAGTTGAAGAATATTCCAATATATGTGAAGCCCCAGTTGAGCTCAGACTCTGGAATATGTCGTATCAGTGTTTTAGTTGGGATAAAAAATGATCCACGAAAGCCTATTGATTCCATAACAGTGGAATTTCAACTGCCTCCTTGCGTTTTGTCAGCTAATCTTACACCAAATCATGGAACAGTGAACATCCTTGCTAATAAGGTACTAATGTTCTTTGATCATGTATGTCACCCCTTTAGTTAATTGCTTTTCTCCCATTTTTATGATTGTTTCTTAGGTTCTGTTCTGATTCATATTGGACCTATTGGTAATTCATTCTTGACTTCTCTGATGCAGACTTGCTCTTGGTCAATTGGGCGACTGCCAAAAGATAAAGCTCCTTCACTGTCTGGGACATTGGTGCTTGCGGCTGGTTTGGAGCGGCTACCTGTGTTCCCAACCTTTCAAGTGGGCTTCAGGGTTATGGGCACTGCCCTCTCTGGCCTACAAATAGATAAGTTGGACTTTAAGAATCTACCCTCACGCCCTTACAAAGGTTTTCGAGGTCTCACTAGGGCAGGAGAATATCAGGTAAGGTCATAATCCGAGTCTCCGTGTCCTGGCTGCTTCAAGCTATCTAAAACCTACCAGATTGAACTCCAATTCATTTCCAAACAATGATGCACCGTGGGATTTTTGTCTTCTTTTTTGAGGTTTTTGGGGTTTCTGGGGGATGATTTCTTACTTTTGTCATTTTTTCCATTGACACTGTATATTGAGAATGCCGTATGATGACAAAAAGGAGAAGAATGCCATCTTGTAGCACACTTGTAGCTGGTACCAACCCTAAAATTACATATTCCAGTTCGTTCTTTTCCATCTTGCATTACTATATTTGCCATTCTTGTTAAATCTGTAGCATGAGAGAGAAAATGATACTATGTAATTCTTCTGAAAGAGCATCAGATAACATAATACAATGAAATTGATTTCAATAGAAAATTAAAATCATTGCAGAATTACTACAATTTACTTCCAAACCAATAACTTTCAGATGAGAAAGAATATTGCTGGAAAATTTTGCTAGTACTCAGCTGGAGTTACTGATCAGCAAACGACAAACAAACACCAAACTAACATCCTGATAGGAGAAGCTAACAACATCCTGTCGGAATTAGAAGCCAAAAAGGTGAAATGAATCATAGAACAGTATTCTGATGCCCGAATCATCTAACAAACAGTACAAAACTCTTGAAGGCAGGCAGATCTAAGCCACCACTTTGTTTACTCTAAAGGAATCCATGACTTCACGAATGTCATTTTCTTCTTCTGCAAACACCTTTTCAGGTGTTTGTAATCTTAGTTCATATAAACGGTTGTTTTCAACTCCAAGAACTGAGAGGTACCGCCTATCCCATTCCAGACGGGCTACTCTGTCCTGTGGCATAACTGCCAACTCATTGTTGTTCGCATATGATTTGATGTTCACCTGATAGCACAAAACACAAAAAATCAGCGCAAAAGATACAAAATCCCTGTAATGCAGTGAAGAATCTCGCATAAAACTATATTACATTTGTATCATGAAACGATCATTAGAACATCTAAGCTTTGATAAGATATGCTATCGAAACAGAAGCTTGTTTGAAGACCTGACCTCGACTTGATAGTACAACTTTCCATCATCAGCTGTTCTTGAAGTAGTAGTAAGAATCCTCGACTCACGTCTGACTCCAAGTCTAGTAGACATAAACTCGGTCAAGTATTGCCGGAGAACTTTCTTTCCGGCTTCTTCAGGTGGGCCTAAATCTTCTACACTCTTGTATCTGGAAGATGAAGGAGAGGAGATCTCCACTGACAAATTCTCATCAAGAACGAGAGGATCCCTGAAGAATATATCTGCACCAGCACCGCGGACTTGAATCCAGTTCTGAGGGTACTTTAACGAATAGCCATCAAAGGTATCTACGTATTCCCTGAATCCAACAGATTGAGCAAATGCAGCATCACGCAAATCAGGGTGTGAGAGGATGAAACTTGAGAAGATAAAGGCGATTGCACCTCTTCTTGGAACTGCAAAATCTTTATTCTGGTTATATATTAGAAATGTCTTGTAAGAAACCACAGAAATACATATTGTCATCATTGTGCAGGGCGGAAACATTCATAAGCGTTGCTTTAGATAATACTTAACAAGGAAAATGAAACTTAACCAAAAACACAAACTCCTAAAATTTTTGCAAATTGGTATAGTTTCAGTTCAAATCATAATGAATGGTAATTCCTATGAGTGATCACTTTTCTTGGTAATTGAGATCAAGAATGCTGTTTGCCAGCACGAATATCACTTTATCAAAATATTTGAACACGATTGATCTACATTTAAGAGCAAATCTTTCATTAACCAACTGATACACGGGTAACACCGGCTCAGAATAAACTATACGTATTTAACCTCATTGAGAGATTTAATCAATTTCTTGATAGGGTAGTAATCTGAAATCAAACTAGACCAATGTGGAGAAGCAAAGAAAAGCACAATTCATTTCCAAAATGTTAGAACAAGAAAAAAAAAGACCCAAAAACCAAAAAAGAATTGAACAATTGGCACCAGATAATTTGGTTCAGAGGACTTACAGACGATAGTCTGCAAGAAACAGCAAAGGCATGGCTACGTTTAATCCTCGAGAAAGGCCCGAGCGGTATCACAAGCCCACTTGCGGGACTGCTCAGCAGCTTCATCTTGTCCACCGTCGTTGTGAATCCGGGACGCATCTGTCCGAGGACACTGGCCATTTTGCTTTTACGGGTGGAGGGTGGAGGGTTTGGGGTAGTTGTTGGGTTCTTGGGATTTGGCTAAGGAGCCATTCTGGTTTTGCAAAGATGTGTAGGAAAAGGATAGGGAGTATGTTATTTTGGATTCTTTCTATCTTTTACTTGTTTATACCTTTTATTTTTGTGGGAGGTCTGGTTATAGTTTACCACCGTTCGAGAAGGGTATTGGGTTGTCATGGAAATTGTGGATATAACCGAAGTAGAGTTTGTGAGTGAGGAGGAGGTGTGGGGTCATTGTCTTATCCCAATTGTAAGAATGAGAGAAGCTCAAAAACAGCAAAAGCAGAATATGAGAAGATTGGGCAGCATATCATATAAGATCATCCCGACCCTTCAAATTTTGCCACTAAATATAACTAAGTCCATCCCACTACTGCTAAGTGCTAAGAGGTTTGGGGCCTTGTTTGGGGTTGGCATATCTGAAGCAATTGTCCTTCATGGCTAGCATGGTGGCGGTGCAGGCTAAGCAGCCTTCTTTCTCTGTTCTCCCATCATCTCTTTCAGACTTCAATGGCATCAGATTGACCACCTCAGTTCAGGTACTATTGCAATTTGCATCTTACCTACGTATGTTAGTCTTATGCTATAGACAGTAGTGAACTATGTTGTTAATATGTTTTTGAACTGCCAATCTGGAATTTGACTGATCATCTTTTGATTAATGAACCGTTCAACTTTATTAGAGGCCTGCTTCTGGTAATCTATCAAGAGGTCGTCAAACTTGCGTTTTAGTGTAGTTGGATCGCTACGAGCTATTTAACTGTCTCTGATAACCATGCAATTAAATTTTACAGTAAAGACAGTCAGGAACATAGGTTGAATTGCAGTCACCTAGCTACTGAAACTGGTTGCCTCAGTTTGGTCGTATTACTTCATGTTGACTTGGGTTTAGGCCTTTCAATGAAAATAAGAAAGAAAAGAATTAAATGACCAAGTTATGAAGTTTGTAATCTGGGGACTTGTACTGCTCAGAAAGCTGAAACTGAAAGTGCTCAAAATTCTTTACACCCGTAAGACACTCGAGATTGTTGTATTTTCAGATGATCTGTTTCATTTCATCATCAGGAAAATGGTCTACAGCTGCCAGATTACGTGCCATGGGAAAAACTTGTTAGCCTACTTATTCTGCATTTCTATCCACAAAAGAGACAAGGTGCATTTAAAAACCTATGACATTTCCAGACCACCCAGCAAACTTCAATCAGGGCTTGCCTTCTGGTTACACCGAGTTTGGTGTGGGCACAAAAATTTACATGTATAGCTTGTTTAAACTTTGTGGTGCAGACGTATTGATGTAATTTTTCCCTTGATTTTAGTACAAAAGGAAGGTATTGCATCCAAGAGGAGCACTACACGTCTCAGCATCAGCTGCCAAAAAAATTCTTATCATGGGAGGAACCCGATTTATTGGTATCTTTTTGTCCAGATTTCTAGTGAAAGAAGGGCATCAGGTATGCAAATATTCTTCAGATTCATTTGCCATTTATCATATTAAATCATCGACAACTCTGAAGTCTGAAATCTGATGATATTATTATAACATTTGTGAACTTGGCAACAAATCATTTGTGTAGGTAACTCTGTTCACCAGAGGAAAGGCACCTATCGCTCAGCAATTGCCTGGAGAATCAGACACAGATTTTGCTGATTTTTCCTCCAAGGTAGTAAATTATCCAACTTGGTTTAGATGGAGTACATCAGTTGGATTTCATGCCACAAATTTATGATTTTGTTGGATTTATGAATGATAAAGTATCCATCTTGTACAGATATTGCACTTAAAGGGAGACCGAAAAGATTTTGAATTTGTGAAGAGCAGTCTTGCAGCTGAAGGTTTTGATGTTGTATATGATATAAATGGTATGTTCAGTACTGTCTCGGATCTTCAGCGTATTAACGCCATTATGCATCTTATCCTATGGACAATAGGAAAACTGGACACCTATTTATTATCATTTCTCTTTGTTCTCAGGTCGTGAAGCAGCTGAAGCAGAACCTATATTAGACGCATTACCTAACCTGGAACAGTAAGCTCCCAACCAAACTTTTCTGATGCTATACAACTAACTGCGTAGTGTTTAAATCCTGAGGAATTTGGGATGTAAAAAGAGAGATCTTTCCTGAATCAAATTAGAGAGAACAAAATTGTTGAAGTTATACAGGCTCACCTAAGACCTCAGCCTCTCTCATTTACCAAAATTGAAGGAAAACCTATGATAAGCCAACTAAGTCATGCAAATGACTTGACAGAAAAATCTAATGGGAGTTTGTTCAACTTGGATTAATAGCTTCTACTGAAAATTCATTTGATTGTGTCTTTTACTATCATTTAGACTTTCACAGTCAAGTCAACAAATGACTGGTTTTCTTTTGTTTTAATCCATTAGAAGAGGAAAGTCTTGCCTGTACCCTTGTTTTCTAATTTCACCAAAATTGCAGGTACATCTACTGCTCATCAGCTGGCGTTTACCTCAAATCTGATTATCTGCCACATTTTGAGGTCAGGACACAAAAATGTCATTTCTGTTTTTACTTAATTTTATCAAGACTGCTTTTGCAATGACAAAAAGGTTATTTATTTCTTGCATTTTCCACCTAGTTACGACAAGGTCTTCGGTTCCTGATCAGTGAATCCAAACCTTTTGCAGCTCTTCTTCCACCCAATTTTTCTGTTTTGAGGCTTCAGCAACAATTCTCCTGCTCATAATACAAACTATCACTGCAATACCTCAAGTTATTTGTTTCTAGGTTGAATCCCCCTTCTGTTAGAAGCATTCTGTTTGTATCAATTCATAATGTGTCATTCTTTTCAGATTGATGCAGTTGATCCAAAAAGTAGGCACAAGGGAAAACTTGAGACTGAGAGCTTTCTGGAAGCACGAGGTGTTAATTGGACTTCTCTGAGGCCAGTCTACATCTATGGGCCATTAAACTACAATCCTGTTGAAGAGTGGTTCTTCCACAGGCTGAAAGCAGGTCGTCCAATCCCAATTCCCAACTCAGGAATGCAAGTAACCCAACTTGGTCATGTAAAGGTTAGCAAAATTTGAAATGCAACCTATTGAAATAAACAGGTTTTGCAAATGTATTGTATTTTTGTCTTTCTCTGTAACAAGAAGGTTTGGTTGTTCACTTGGATCTTTTCAGGATCTTGCTACTGCTTTCGTTAAGGTTCTTGGTAATGAAAAAGCAAGCAAGGAAGTATTCAACATATCTGGCGAAAAGTACGTTACCTTTGATGGATTAGCTAAAGCATGCGCAAAGGTATGTTCTGCATTATATTCCTGTAAGGTAAAATGCTCTAGAGCTTACTTTGTCAGAAAAACAGCTAAAGGAAGCTGATTACCAAAAATTTCTACCAGGCTGCTGGATTCCCCGAGCCTGAGATTATTCATTTCAACCCCAAGGAGTTTGATTTTGGCAAAAAGAAACCATTTCCCTTCCGTGATCAGGTAATATCAGTGAATGAACCACGTTCTTTTGATTGGTCACTCTGCAGTGGTCCATTAATATTTATGGAAACCTGTCCCTGTACCAAGTAGACATCTAAAAATCAGGATCTCTATTGTTAAGAAAAACATGTCTCTATCGATGTTTCGGAGTTGGGAGATTTTCAGAGGAAATATCACAAAAATCCTTGGAGGTGAAGATTGATTCTGTGGAATGGAATAATCTCATTCGGTTTTACTTGAAATTTTGCTGAGTTAGATATTCTGTGCTAGTCTAAATTGTTGCTAGCTGAATGTGACTGTTGATAACCTCCTGAGAAATCAAGCAAAATTCCAGGATAACATTTTCTGAACTGCAAAAGAATCACACACTGATCCAGTGATGATCGTTTTCCTTGATTGATCTTGTATTTCTGATGTGAAAATGCAGCATTTCTTTGCTTCCATCGAAAAAGCGAAAAGTGTGCTGGGTTGGAAACCAGAATTTGACCTGGTGGAAGGTCTTGCAGACTCTTACAACCTGGACTTTGGTAGGGGAACGTATAGAAAAGAGGCTGATTTCTCAACAGATGACATTATCCTTGGCAAGAGCCTTGTCCTCGCCTAAGTTACAATATGTTTCCCTCTTCATTTGTTTTACCTTTTCCTTTTCCTCTCTTAGCTGAATTTTATTGAGTAATAGAAAGTTAAAGGTTTTTTATGTTCTTGACAAAAATATGGAAACATTTTTTTTTTTAGTTAATCAACAATATCTACACTATCCAATCCTATAGGTGACGGAAACATTTACTTATTTAGCATTATTTTGGATTAGGAAAATGAAAGTTGATTTCAATAGCTTATAGTATTTGTGACACTAACGTTTAGACATGCACTTTCTACAAGACTATCTAATTTTAAACTTTTATGCTACATTAGTTGCAAACATGTATTTTTGCATGATTTTTCTTTTCTTTTTTGGATTTTTTTGAAATTCTGAAAACTGTTTGCAGTGAGAAGCAAAGGACTTCCCCCCCCCCCCCCCCCCAAAAAAAACATTTTTCAGGAATGTGACATTTTATTTACTTTTTTAATTTTACAAATTAATTTTACTACTCACGCGTGGCCTGGGGTAGTCATATGCAACATCATTCGTGCTTTTCTTTGGACCATGCACAAATGGAGACTAGGCCTGCGAGACACAAGTAGAAATGGACAACAGATGCAAACAAGATGGGCCAATTTAGCGGTCCAAATCAGACCCATCCATCAGAAAGAAGCCCAAAGTAGACGGTCTGCTCCCTTTTCCTAAATAAATAAAAGGAAAATTTGCCAATTTGGTCCCTCACATTGAAAGTATGCCAAAATAATCTCTCAAATATGAAAAAGTCTACCTACTTGATTCCAAAGCTCATTTTTGGTTACTTTTTTGACCAAAAATTGCACGCCTCCCTCACTTGCTCATAATTTCAAGCGCAAGCCATGCTTATGCTTACTAAGGTGGGCACATGAGGCAGGTATGCGGTATTTGGTTGGAGAAGTGAGCAAAAATAAGCTTCATGACCAAATAGGCAGATTTCTTTATATCTGAAGGACTATTTTGGCTGATTTTGAATGCGAAGGATTAAAAAAAATTTTGAAAATATGAGGGAGCAAATGAGCAAATTTTCCTAAACTAAACAAATTGTTAGAAAATAGAAATACCTTTTCAAGTTGTTCTTAATTTTTGCTAATAATAATTAATCAAAACTCTCATGCCTAATCTGGGTTACAAAGAATATTTTTAAGGTAAATCTTTTATACACTGACAATGTATATACTAGCGGGTCTAGATGCATGCCACATATACAAAATTTGATGTTTAAATTCAAATTCAAATGATGTAACATTTATCCAACTCTGTCACTACATACACTGACAGTGTAGAAAAGATTAATTCATGTGTTTTAATAGCACACTGCTTTGCATTTTTGGCATGGCCTCATACATTTCTTTTTGGTGTTTTTTCTTTAACCCTTCCATGCTTTCCCACACTCTTCCTACCCCCGACTGGAATGTGAACCATCAACCTAGCTATGGGAAGTATCACCCCGCACATCCTTCGTGCATAGTATGCAAATGATTAAATCTAATAAATTGATTTGCATCGTCACCAATTATAATCTCTATTCCTTCCATGCAAATGATTTTGGAAAGCACATTTTATCCCAAATGCCATAACTAACTGGTAATACACTATATAGAACATGGCACAAAATTTGAGCCCTGTCTTGAAGATTCAACTCTTTTTTTTTTTTTTTATGATAACTGCCTTGAAGATTCTAGGATGAAATGAATGAATTCAAACCAAAATGTTCCACATGTTTGCTTGTTTCACATTAATTTTACATAGATAGGCATTAGAGAATTAAGGAGAAAGACAAAAGGAAGAGATTTCCACAAAATGAATGTATATGAAGTTACCCCGAAATTGATGCTATTACTCTTGGGATGTAAAATTATTTGTGTTTGTTATTAAGTCATTTGGCCATTAATTTGCATATCATCTGATAGTCTAAGCTTTCTTGTTTTGTGTCATCGAGGAACATGATGAAATACTAATAAAGAGGTGGACTCACATTTAAATTTAAAATTACCATTCATCCTAAGATTTGAACGCAATGCACCTTGAATTAATCTATCCTGCATTTTCAATATAAAAATTTGTTTATATTAAGAGATCCAAATACAAGTTACACTAGTTCGATTCAAATCTTAAAATTCACATTTTCTACATGTAATTGACATTCATACCTAATAATGTTACTGTTATATGAATGTACAAAAGATGTATCATGTACTTTTCACAAAAATGAAGACACTAAGGCTCTATTTAAATAGATGAAAGTTACATGGGAAAGTGAAAGTGAGGTAAATGAAAATGAAAATAAGTTTCCATACAAGTTCGATTACTAAGAAAAATATTGAGAGAACATAGGAAGTTAATGACAACAAGTAGCAGTTATTGAAACTTTTGCAAGTAACTAACTCTTTTTCTTCAAAATCCTACAAATTTTGCGGGACATAAAATGCAAGAAAGTTTTTCAACATTCATGCCAATCAAACATGCATAAAGAAAAAAAATAACTAACTTTATTTCACTTTTCCACACCATTTCTTGCAAACAAATACTATTTAAATGAAACAACAATCATGCGATGGCTACATCTTAAGGGCTCTAGTTCGAAAGAGCTACGTGCCATAGTTGTCGATCCATTTCGATATGTGCTCAAATATCCATCAATTAATTGATTTTTCTTCCTTTTAAAATAAGCTTAAAAAATTTAAATTAGAAAAACTAATTCTCTCTTCCTTCTCTCCAGAAAAACTCTCTAGTCAAAACTTACTCTAATGCTCTTTATGGGAGAATTAGGAGGAGCCCTTTCTCTAATTTCTTTCATTTATGTGAATAAAATCTTAATGAGAGTTTTTCATTTCCTAAAATTGCCTAGTGATAGTTTTCTTTTTTAATAGACTTTTCTAGTGAGAGATTTTATTTCTCCTAAGGATTCCTAATAAGAGTTTTAGGTATTATTTTCATTTTTCTTTTATAAGATTTGAGTCTTTCCAAATTTTGATTATCAAATCTCGAATTTCTTGGGTCTATTCACCAGATCTAACTATAATAGTTGAAACTGAATTAGTTAATTAGTAGATTTGACAATTGAAAACATGCACAAATGTTCATGAGACTACAATTATTTTAGAAAAATTTTATTTGTACTCTAATTTTTGTTATTTGTGCTCCCACCATTTGTTTTATCATATTGTTTAATAAATAATGCTATATAATTAAAATGATAATGACAATGTGATTAACAAAAATGAAAGTTTAAATAACATTTTTCTTATTTTATCTCATTTTTTAAAGTAGTTTTTGGACATTTACAGTGTAATTTTTATTTGTTCTTTAGATCTGCAGATAGCTGTGTATGTTTGATAATGTAACTTCTACCATTAATACAAATTTTAATGAAATTACGATATTATATATATATATATATATATATATATATATATAAAGCTTAAAAAACCAAACATTGTCAAACCAGTCATCACCTGAGCCCCATTACCCCTAAGGAAGCTGACACGTATGAAAACTTTGTCTACGTGGTTCTACAAGTAATTGCCACGGTGGCTATAGCTAGTGTGATTAACAAAAATGAAAGTGTAGATAATATTTTTCTTATTTTTTCTCATTTTTTAAAATATTTTTTGGACCTTTATAATGTAATTTTTATTTGCTCTTCAGACCTGTGGTATCTATTTTTCATATTTGTTCTTTGATATTAATATATATTTGATGATGTAACTCACTAATACAAATTTTTAATGAAATTACAATATTTTATATATATAAAGAAAAAGCTTAAAAACCTAAACATTGTCAAACCAGTCATCACCTGAGCCCCATTGCCCCCAAGGAAGCTGACACGTATGAAAACTTTGTCTACGTGGTTCTACAAGTAATTGCCACGGTGGCTACAGCTATGTGCATTGTACATTGGCATTTTGCCCAGGAAGGCCCCTACACACGCTTTGCATAAAAGTAGTAGACTGCCAAATGTCTTTTGATGGCACTCTCAATCTCTAACAAGTGGTTTTCATACGAGTACGATTATCACTTTTCATGCTGTCATACCTTATCATTTTTTAATAGTAATTCAACAATCTTGTAATTATAATTTACATGGTAAAAAAAAAAGCCTCACAATGGAGAAAAAAGAATGGATAGGTTTGCAAACGACATTACAAAGTAAATCAAGAATAACCGAAAAACCAATTTTTCTTGAGAAATTTTCACTATAACATAAAAAGTTAATCTTTAGAAGAAATGAATTATATGTTCTGATTTTCATCAAAATTCTGCAAAAATACATGAGAAACAGATAAAATACTAACCTTTCGAGAATGAAAATTTAGAGCTGTGCATCCACTGCAGTGGTGACTAATATGTAAGAAGATTCTTCATATATAACTTTTTTTTCCATCAACCGTCTTTCTGTAAAAAAATTGCATTAAGTATGAAATTTTAAAGAGTTGCAAAAGTATTTAAAATCAGGAATTGAAAATATACTTAATATTTAAAAATTCTTATACTATATAAGATTGAGTTTTGGTCAAAGAATAGATTAAATTTCAACCGCATAGGTGGGGGCTTTCTGGAAATGTGAAATGTTATGTATTAGTTTAAAAACTTTAAGTACAAGTTAAGAAAGCATGTATTTGGGTATGTTTACTGAAATGACTCCATTTTAATATATTTAAAGTTGTCATTGATGAACCATCTGGGTATTGATGGAATGTGTAATTAGTGTGCAACCGTTTTTGCATTTTCTACAACTCATATATGCTTGTGTGTTTGTGTAATTACCGAAATATCCCTTAACTACCAATAATTCCCATTTTCAGCTGCATATAACCGTTTGAGATGTTGCTTTGTCTAAAACGTTTGAATGACAATCGGATTTAGAAAATGAGCCAACGATTTCTCTATCAATGGTAGGAACTCATTTCTCTATCATTTATAATCTGCATTTATGAGCCACAACCATTGATCAGTTTATTCCCTTTCAGTTTCAGGAGTTAAGTTTTCCCTTTTTGCCTTGTCTACAACGATTTGCCTTATCGTTTTCTCTTTCATTCGAGCTCAACTCTGAAATTACCTATTATTTCGTCATTAATTACACCCAATTCAATTGCCGAACCATTGGTATGTTAATGCCTAAACAGTTGATTATCAGTTTCTCCCTGTTCGCATTCTAGAATTGGGATAATTCTACCTGGCTTCATACTAATCAGCTCAGAATGCTCTTCAGTCCCAGCTACTCCTGGTGGTTCAGCATGAGGTTAGATTTCACTCCCCCTTCCTCAATTTTTCAGTTCCTCCCTTAATTTTGTCGGTGTGTTCTTAGTACCTACAATTAGCGACTCTTATCGTGTTGCCTAGTTACAAGATAGCATTTTTCACTTTGCCTAACTCCAATTGGTCTGGGTTGGTTATAATCTTATAGGTTTGGAGCAACTGCAAGAAAAAACTCTCGGTGGGGATTCTAGAATAAGATTAGCTTTCTATGTTGTTCTGCCTTATGCATTATTAACGACCTTCAATTTGATACAGTTTTATTGGAACACTGTGTGAATTGATTGATTATATCGTTTATCTTTTCATACTAATTTTTATTTCTTCTCACAATGTATTATTGTTTGTTCAATAAAAAAACTTCCTTGTCCACAGGCACTAAACACTCGCGCGATGCGGGGGCACTCCTCCCTAGTAAAGAAAATAGAATTAACGAGAGAGTTGGGAAAACTATTGGCTGGTAATATATAATTTTCAAACCAGGGAAACATTAACTTTATGATGTATAATATATTGGTACTTTGTGTTGGAAACCGCCATTTATTGTATAGTTTGCCAAGAAACTTGTATATATGAACATCCGATGCAACTTCAGAACGCGGGACAATTTGAAAACCGTTCTCATTTCTTCTTGAATGAACTGTGAATTAATTGCAGACACTTTCGACAAACTAGAGAAAATGGCAGCAGATATGGTTAGTAAAACAGCAACAAAGGCAGCCAAGAGGCTAGCAAAGGCAGGGAGTTTGCCCAACCGAACCTATGTAACGTTCTTGGCTGGCGACGGAGACTACTGGAAAGGCGTTGTTGGTTTGGTTAAAGGGTTGAGAAAAGCAAAATCTGCAAACCCTCTTGTGGTGGCACTCCTGCCGGACATGCCCCAGGATCACCGCAACAAATTGATCAACCAGGGCCGCATAGCTCGTGAGATTGAGCCGGTTGCGTCTCCACCTGAGGGTCAAGACAAGTTTGCTTGGGCGTACTATGCTATTAACTACTCCAAGCTTCGCATGTGGGAGGTTAAACTGACATGGATACACCATACTTGTTGGAATTTCATATACCACATTGAAAAAATGAATAAAAGAAAAATTCATCCTTTTTAACCCAAGTTGTGTTGTGTCCATGGATGGATATTGCCCTCCAAATCCCTTAAAAAATTGGAAAAATTTTCAAGTGTCTCTTTCACAAATTAAACCTATCGTCTTGTAGAAATTTTGAAAAACTGTGATCTTGAATCTAAAGTTTCCATGTATATCTAGTTCGTTCCCTCAAAGTGAATTTTTTGGTTCCTTTTATCTCTTCCCCCGCCCCTTTCCCCAAAATTTTGGTAATTATCAGCTATTGGTTATACATTTGAGAAAAAAAGGACCGAGTTAGATGGTAATCTTTTCTTGTCATTTCATTTTTCTTAAAAAAGGTTGGAATTTTGATGTTGTTTTTGCTGTTTGTGGAGCATAGCAAGATGGTGTATTTGGACGCGGACGTTCAAGTGTTTAACAATAGGGATAATTTCAGAAACCTCCTATGAGGTTTTTGATAATTTCACTTGACTCCCCTGAGATTTCAATAATTATATAGACCTCCCTTGGTCTAATCAAATGACTAAAATGTCCTCCACTTAATAGTTAATTCTTACAGGGACATTTAAAACCGAAAAATACTTCTTATTATTCTACTTCTCATTTCCTAATCTCAAAAAATAATTTTTATCAATTTTCTAATTTTCATCTCTTCCTTCATCCCTCCTTCCCTTCTCCTTTCATATTCTTCTCTCTTTTTCTCCTACAACTGCTTCTTCCTCTCATCAAATATCGCGTTCCATTATTACCAACCACACCACTATTAATTTTTTACCATTTTCAAAATTTATTTGTATTTTTTGTTTTCCTGTCTCTTTTTTACTATAAAAATTTTAGGCCATTTCTCTTTTTTTTTTCCCAATAGATTTACTCTTTACAAATGTCACAGCCAATTGATGTTACCAAATTAACAAGGAACAGAATGTGGTTTTAATTTTCAAACTAGGAAAAGATGAAAAAGGAGGCAATGATATAGGGAAAAAAAATGAAATTGAGAGTTGGAACATAAAGAAGTGACTATTATGTTTGTTAAGCAAAAAAGTCTAGCAATTACTCATTGGTTCTCTCTTTTATTTACCTATTGATTGTGATTTTATTATGAAGGTAGAATTTTATCTCTATTTCTAAGAGTGCTAGATCAATGATGAATTATGTTTTTAGGGACATGGGGGCATTTCTTAGTTTAGTATTGGTAGTGGTGGTAGTGAGTTGCATTAGACAAGAATTAACAAGTAATGAATATTGAAATGAGTTGAAATCGCTGGACTTTGTTTGTTTTAGTGAGTATGACACGTACAAAAAATTAAAGATTAAAATCTTGTTTTGTTTTGTCTTTTTCTTCGAAGAAGGGTATTTTAGGATATTTGTGAAAAATTATAGGCTATTGGGTCTATATTGTTACATAAACCTTAAAAGTAAAGGGGTAAGTATAATTTTTGAAACTTAAGGAGAGCTCTCTGTAATTGCTAAAAACCTCAAGGGAGGTTTCCTAAATTATCCCTTAACAATATAGATGACCTATTTTACATGCCAGATGGCTACGTATGCTGTGATGGACTGCTTCTGTGAGATGTGTCTCGAGCCATGCGCGGACAAAGTTAAGTGGCCGAAACGGCTGGGGCCTGAACCCAAATACACTATTTCAATGCTGGGGTGTTTGTTTTTGAGCCCAGTTTCCCCACCTATGCTGATCTTCTCAAAACTCTTCAAGTCACCCCTCCCACTGCATTTGCTGAGCAGGTAGATTCCACCTTGGATATATGGGACAGTGAAAAAAAAAAAAAAAAACTTTTTTGGTTTAACTTGTTACATGATATATGTTAACCTTTTGATTTAAAGAAAGTGTCCACTACAATTAACTTAAAGAGCAATCAAGAATCCAGAAATTCTTGTTAAGCATAGGGACTCGATCATATCCATGCATAGCAAGTACTATACATAGCGTTTTATTAAGTAGATTGCCACAAAATACATTTACAAACTACAATCTGAGGCGATCAATTATGGATTTTTTTTTCCCTTTTTAATTACTATTTCGGTTGCAGGACCTTTTGAACATGTTTTCTAAGGATGTATGCAAGATTATTGCCCCTCATTACAACTTCTTGGTGGCTATGTTGTGGCAGCACCCGGAGGGCATCGACCTTGACAGCGTTAAAGTTTGCTAAAGTTCTTCTCTTTAATTGTTGCTGGGAGAGGTTGTCTCTGTATGATTTCAGTGACTGGTCTAGTGGTATATATCTACATCTAAATAATCTTTTCCTTTCTGTGGTAAAGATAATTCCAAAATAAAACCAAACAATTCAATATTGTCTAACTCAGAAAATTTAACTAACAAAAAAGTAACATGTGTAGAGAAGCATCACCATTAAAGCTTTAATTTCCAAAGCTAGCCTTGTTTGGATTGCGATTTTATGTTATAAAATTTTTATGTTTTTCGTGAATATATTTTTCAATCATATTTTTATTCTATATACGTTAAATCGCTACAGTATATCTTTCTATAAAAAAAAATTCTAAAAATAGTAATCCAAACAGGGATGATGGATACATAATAGCTCATTAACCTTTTCGTATATATAGTTGATCAAAATTCAAGTTTTTAGTTCTACAATGTTCAAGTCGATGAATTTTTGGTGAAGACTTATTAGTCTATATGCCAAAAAATTCATTCAGTATACCTTCTTTTGTAGCCCCCCCAAAAAAAAAAAAAAAAAAATCACTCCAAAGCTCTCCGAGGAGCTACTGTGCACCGAAAACTACCAAAGATTCCCTAGAGTCAAAGACTTGAAAAACAAATTAGCTTTGTTGTCAACCGACGACGGTGGGGGCGGCAAGGAGTACCCCATGACAGTTGAGAGCAAAACCAGGATAAGATACCTGTCAAAACTTTCACCATATGTATAGATTTTTCTTGTCTAAGCGTTCTTATGAGTTATGAGTCATCCCATTTAACAAATCCACGAACAAACAGACGACATCTGCTATCAAACAATCCCACCGCTTCGTCAGAACTGACATTTTTCCCGGTATTCATCTGCAACGTGGAACATATACTCCAATCCAGTCCACTCGATCTATCGGTACTAGGTTTGGGATGAACTTAAGCTGCTAACCGTGTCTAGTCGGTGACGTTGCACCCTAGTCTTTTTTTTTTCCGAAACGATATTCGATTATATTAATTTCAAAAGCTATACAATTACGAGCAAAGACTCAAGTTAATTCTACAGTTAGTGTACTTGACACTGAAGAAACAAAATTTCCTCATCTAGTGTGATGTCTAAAGTATAAGTGCTAATTTTAGAGTTTATATAATTCTTATCGTTTTTAACTGGACAAAAGGAGTACATTTGAAACAATCCTTTGAACAATATCTTCCACCCTTTTCTCAATCCATTGTATTTTATTCTTTCACCCTTTTCTCTTTCTTTCTTCTTCACGGGGCATTGGCTCGCTTGTCCACCCCTTAAACCCAATGTATATAGGCATCAAAGTATCACATAAATATTGTATAAGGATTAGTAAACTTGGTTTCATGTTCCGTATACAAATATAAAGTTTCAGTTTTGGAAAAACAGTATGCAGGTGTTATACTTTAGATATTTACTAATGTAAGAATATTTATTTTGACAATGTTACAAAAAAATTAATCCGTTGTAAAAAAGCATATGAAGCTGGCATTTTACACTTGAGAAATCAGGAGTGCGTGAAATGCAATGAGTAAATTTGATTTCGAAGTTGAAGTTAATTAATGACAGTAGGTCAGAATTTTTCCAAATTGCTTATTTCCCAAAATGTGAACACCCATGAAATATTATTTGTATGTGGAATCTCTAGAGTAGAGCTTGTATATTAGACTCATTCTGAATTGCTCAATTTAAAAAAATAATAATAATGCCTTGCAAAGGTAATTAAAAATTAAGAAGTGGATATCAGTTTTGAATGTGAAGTGGCTCGTCCATAATGCATAATTACTCAATCAGATGAGTAAGCTGTATAGATTTCACAAAGTAAAAATTTTGTGTTGTACAATAACGCTACTGATCAGGTTGAAGACCTCAATGCTTAAACCCTTCGGCCTATATGTGTCTTCCATTCAAGTGAATCACCATATAGTTAGCCATTTCATCTCTAAAAGCCACCCGATTTTAATTGTGCAGTGGCTCATCCATAAAGCATTTAAATCAATAAGATGACTAAGCTGCCTAGATTTTACAAGCAAGATACCAACATGATATCATGTCATACAATAACTCTACTTGCAGGATGAAAATCCCAATGCTTAAACTTGAAGCTAATGTATATCTTCAATTCATGAAGTAAATCACCATATAATAAATCTATCATTTCATCTCCAAAACCCCCCACACTGTTTATTTCTCTTCCATCGATAGTGTTCTAGCAATTGCATGACATCTTTGTTTGCAAATGACTCACGATATTGATAGCGTCAAAGTTGCCACCACAACTAAGGGCACCGCCAGAAGAAGCGTACGTAGGGGGTGGAACAAATTAATGGTTCTTGAAGCTTTGCCTAATATGTGACATTCTTGGCTGGCGATGGTGACTACGTGAAAGGTTCTGTTGGATTGGCAAAGGGGTAATTGCTTAATCCGTGAGATTGAGCCAGTGTATCCACCTGATCAGAATGACAAACAATTTGCTAGGGAAGAATTTGGCGTCAGTTACTCCAAACTTCAATTTCATCATATATGCTTTAACGTTCACTAAGTATGGAAATTGTCATACAAATTATGAATAGGGAGCAAGTTTTGCATAGATGCATATTTGGGTGGTTAACTTGCACTGTGTTTAAACTTTTAGGGAGGGAATTGCTGTGTCATGGCTAAGGCTCTTTATCCCATGAATTCGCAGGATTTCTTGAACGTCTTCTTTAGAGAGGTTCGCCAGCCCTTTCCTCCGCTGCATGTGCAATTTCTTCATGCTGATGTGGTGGCCACACCCTGAAAGAATCAACCTTAATGTTGCCCAAGTTCTTCATTACTGCGCAGCAGACTTAGTTAAACCTTTGGAGATTCACCAAGGAAGAGATAGAAGACTTGTGAAGACAAGAAGATGCCGATCAAAAAGTGGTGGGAAATTTACAATGATGAAACGCTGGATTCTGAAAATAATATTAGTATTGATTCTGTGGATAGCAAAGCTGAGGCCAACCATTTCATGGCAGCACTCTTAGAGGCAGGCATTGTTCAGTACACATATGCCGAGCTTTGTACATACTCTGGAAGCCAGAAAAGTTCTTTGTTTTGTTTTTGTACATTTATTTATTTATTTTTCCCTATTTCCGGTGAAGACTTTGATGAGGACTTGAATCAATCGGACGGTTAATTCTTTGAGGATATTCATGTGTAGCTAAGGCCTGAGAAAAGAAAGATGCATTAATTGATTAAGGTATTGTGCGTTGGGTTGATGGCATCCTAGCTCGCACTCATATATAGTTTCAGATAATCAAATATGAGGGATGAGAGAGCAACACAGCCTTTACTATAGATGATCCATTTGAAAACTCAAAAGCAACACAGCGTTTAGTACAGATAATTGAAGAATGATGGCTAATTAGCAGTGAACTGTTGCTCCACTTGAGTGTTAGTCAAGAAAGAACAAATCTCCTCATTGTCATGTCAGGGTAATAAATAAGAGTAAATCTTATATGCACTGATAGTATATACATTATTACGATTGGATGCACGATACATATGCAAAATTTGAGTTTTAAATTTAAATTTGGATTATATGTCATACATCCAATGATAAAAATGTATACACTGTCAGTGTACAGAAAATTAATTCAATAAAGAACTATTAATTACTCAAACTTATGTCATGAAAGAAGTATATCAGTATCACCCCATTGTCAGTACAAAAAAGGACATAAAGGGTTCACTTACAAGTATTATAATTACGATTGACGATGGAAATGATCTGCAAGTACATCCAAGAATTATAATGAAGCTTCAAAACTGAAGGGTTATATTATAAAGATCAATGGAAATCTCAGAACTAAAAAAATCTCTAATAAAGAATGGAAAAAATACAACAAAATGTTTCAACAAATATACCGACAATCTTGCATAATGGTTTTGATTTTTGGATCTTTCCACATTGTCAACCAATATTAAATCTCCATGGCTTTTTGAAGCTACAATTGTCATGAATGCAACGGTAAGGTTTAATATTTGGACTTTCAAACTTTTCCTTTTTCCTTTTTCCCTTTTCACTATTTAGAATAGCAATCTTGGGAAAAAAATTTACTCCTTTCATCTCATTTTGATAGTCTTGATTTTTTTCACACAATTTTTAAAAAAAAATTAGTTAATTTTATTAGAAAAGTAAATCTAGTCTACTATTTTTCTAAAATATCGATACATTAATAATTTGATAGTATAACTAACCATTATATCTTTACATTGCTTACAACAACAATATTGATGGAAAGTTAACATCATCTAAGACAATGAATCAAAACAATTAATGAACGAGATAGGTTATATCACTGATAATGAAGTGCATTAAATTAGGAATGAAAACGAAAAATAAGATCATCAAAGTGGACGGAAGGAAGGAGTACAACACAATCTACAATTGCAATAGACAAACAAACAGTGGCAAGAATCAATCAACTACTCTACATCCTCGGTTTGATTCTCTCCCTTGCTATGTGCTCTAACACTGTAAGTTTTTCTTCCTTGAATTCTCTCTAAGTAAAAACATTCTTCCTCTTCTTCTTCTTCTTTATTTTTTTTTTGGATTTTCCCATCCAATGTCCATCTAGATGCTATTCCTTTCATCCAATTCTCTTAAGGTTTGTTACTAAATTATTGTTCTGAAAATTCTTCATGCTGTTTAATTACTCAGTGATATCAGAATTGTGGTGTATTGCAAGTGTTAGTGCTCCGGATGATAAGCTACAGGATTTCTTGGATTATTCATGCGGCCAATTCGACTGTAGTGGGATAAATGCTGGTGGTATATGTTACGAGCCTAACACATTAAGAAATCATGCATCCTATGCCCTTGATCTCTATTATAGAATTCATGGCGTTTGCAGTCCAGAAATTGGCACTCCTGTAGTTACTGATCCATGTATCTATCTTCTGCCCTCTTCATCTCTTAAGATTTTAAGGCATAAAAAAAAAAGAAGCTGTGAAAAAGAAACGAGATGGGTTTTTTTTTCTTTAAATTATAATACAAGATTTCTGTCGAAAATGAATTATAAGCTTCGAAAAAAATTCACATATTTGCTATTTTATTGACTAGAACGTTTAATGGATGCTTTGATGCAGCTTATGGACCCTGCCATTACCCAGAATCGGAGATGTTGCAATCAGAATTCAAGAAAGTTTGATGCAAGGGAAAGACAATTTGTGACAAGAATTGATGCATTGTTTTGCATGTCAACTCTACCCAAAATTAGATGGAAGTTTCAAATCATTATGACTGTTGAATTTCGTCTGATAGCTATCATTTGTGTGACATGAAATTAATTGTTCGTTGAAATTTATTGAGTAATTGATTTCTTTGATGATTAAAGACTTTGAGATGGAAGATTGAACCGCTTTAATTGGGTTGATGGCAATTGAATACTAATGTGATTTTTTAAGTAGCATTATTTTAGAAATACGTGTAGATACCAAAGTAGTCTAAGGAAAAACAAAATTAATTCTTGCCCCCCTATAATTAGGCAAAATGTGCCTAAAGGGGCCATGTCTGCGGCTGGCCTGACATAGTTTAGAAATATCAAACATGATGAATTTTAGAAATATCAAACATGATGAATTTCAGAGTATAAAGTAGTTAGAAATGTCAAACATGATAAATATTTTGAAATAGTCAAATAAGAAAAGTATGACATTTTTAATGGGACAGAGTGAGTGTTACATGACTAAGATCGATATTTGGACTCGATGGGCCAAAATTAGATGGAATTTTCAAATCATAATGACTTTTGAATTTCGTCTGATAGCTATCATATATGTGGCATGAAGTTAATTGTTCATTGAAATTTATTGAGTAATTGATTTCTTTGATGATTAAAGAGTTTGAGATGGAAGATTGAACCGCTTTAATTGGGTTGATAGCAATTGAATACTAATGTGATTTTTTAAGTAGCATTATTTTAGAAATACGTGTAGACACCAAAGTAGTCTAAGGAAAAATAAAATTAATTCTTGCCCCCCTATAATTAGGCAAATTTTGCCATGTCTGGGGCTGGGCCTGACATAGTTCATAGTTAGCCGACAACTATATGAGAGCAGCAAAGTGAGTCACTAAATAGTACAGAGCTAAACACAGCCCACCACCGTCAAGAGCCCTGTCTGTCTAACGTTAAGAAAGCTCAAGTTTAGCTTTCAAAATACACCCAAATCCCTTTAATTATTAAGCATTTAAATTTATAAATTACCAATTATAAAATCACATTTTAAACACTATAATAATTTGTGATTTATAAATTTAAATACCTTCTAAATAATTTAAATCAGTGAAGGGATTCGAGGGAATTTCAAATTTATCGTCAAATCCCTCGATCCGCACGATTATTTTTAGTGCCCGCCTTCTATACGTTTGAAATAAGTAATAGTTCGAGGAGTGAAGAGCTTCTTCATTTCCTTAGGCGTTAGATGAACAGGTTATCACCAACGTATCTTCTTCTTTTTCTCTTTTTTTGGTTGGCGGGGAGCTCTTTCAGTAATAACGCATTGGAGGGGTAAAATTTTTCTTGGAGTACATTTCTTGGGCACGCAACTAAAAGCGAAAGAAAGAAAGGAATCAAATCAATCTTTGGAGCTAGCTAGAAAAAAGGAAATGAATATATTCGAGAGACATCTTGAGGTACCTTTACTTCAGTGTCGGCTACAAAGTTCATACCATAAACGAGGACAAATTTTCGATTCTTTGTAGCAATAATTTTGCAACCAACACTTGGTTTAGCCTGCACCAGAATAATATTTCTTTTTCTTTTTTTTTTTTATAAAAAAAAGTTTGAATGGACTCGATTTCGATAACTACTATGAACCAGATCATGCTTCCGCAATCATAAATCGTTTACGGGATTTTTATATCGTGTATCAACACAATTCTCTTATTAGCAACGAATTCAAACACACGATATTTTATAAAAAATTGACTCGTTCTTATCAATTGAACCAATTTGTATTGACAGAAAAATATTTCCCTGATCGTTGAAGAATATGCATTGCAGATTCTAGGTATACTTGAAAGATTTTAGCACCGCTAGACACACTTGTCCCCACACATTAATTTTGATTAACTTTCTTCAATCTACGTAGTCCAACCTTTATCCCAAATAAACTATTACTACTATTTTCTTATCCAAAGCCCCCACCAAGATTTGTGGTTTAAGTTAGCAAGCTCTCTTTCTTCCATTAGACCAACTAACAAACTACAAAAGTTGAAAAAAAACACACAGTCACACACTAGACCTACACCTCACTTCACTACACCAACTCGGCAACTTCACAGAGACTGAGAGTGCGCTTCTTCTTGCTACGTGGCACAATCACGTCCCCTACTACTGATCTGATGATTCGTGGCTAGTTCTGTGATCCCGCGGAGTAAACACGCTGAGTATCGATTTCGTGGACCCCACTAAACTTTTCGCTTCAAATGTGGACCCCGCTGCTCCTATTTTATTTTATCTTCCGCGAAACGGATGCTCGGAATAGAGAGGTAACGGAATCCTACCCTTCCGCCACGTTAAAAAGTTTTGCCCACGTGGCCGGATTTTGGATGGTGAGGTAATTAAGATAGGAATTTGGTCGGTGACGGTTGGAGGCAGTCAATGGAGGTGTTATGGGGGTAGAGTAATCCTGGCCAATGGTAACGTAGCAACATGCAGTGGTCAAAGGTAGGCAAAATATTTTATTTCCACTTTTTACTTTTTTGTTTACTATATGTTGATCTTTTAATTGTGAGAAGCTTCTTGGGAGGAAACATTGGAGTGATTTTGGCTCTACACTAGCTAAAACTAAAAGACGTGTTAAAATCCATGCCTTATTTAAATTTCTTAAAGGGATATAATTTCAAAAACCTTCCTCTAAGGTTTTTAATCGTTACACTGGTCTCCCTCAAGGTTTCAAAAATTTTAGATACCTCCCCTTCCAGGACTCAATGCTTATATCAAACTTAATGAAATGACCAGATAGATTAGCCTTAGAGTTTACAAGGTGACAATTATGTAGGCTTAATCAATTAATTAGAACATTACCTAAATGTAGAGGTGGCAAAATGGGCGGGATTTGTTTGGGTTCAAAATGAAACCGAATCATATGGGTTTGGGTCTAACCTTACCCATATGTGTTTTGGGACTAATTTGGGCGGGATCACTTTGGGATGAGTTTGGATTGATCCCGCCCAATACCCAAATCTATTTTCTATATTTTTTTCCTTTAATTCTTTTTTATTTTTTATATAACTTTAATATTTTTATTTATTAAATTTCTTTTGATCTTATCGTGAATTTATGTTTTCTTTTGATTCTTGTAGACACCAAAATTTTACCATTTCATTTTTATTTTTATTGTTTTATATTTTTTTAAGTTGTTTAAATGAAATCATTTTCACTTAATTGGTTTTCTTTTGTAGGAAAGTGAAGAAAGGAAAAGAAAGAAAATGGAAGTGAAAAAAAAATCAGATTTTTGCAAAAAAAAAAATTCAGAGATAAATTTTTGGATAAATGAAATTTTTTGGAAAGATATTTGGACCCAATGGGTACCCAAGTATTTTCCAACACTTCCCATCAAATAATGGGTACAATTGGGATGCATCCTATTTTAAACCCAATATCAAATTACAATACCCATCCCGCCTAAAGTCTTTTTGGGCATGGGTAACCCATTAGGATTTGAGACAAATTGCTACCTCTACCTAAATGAATAAATAGAAGTAAGCATAATTTAGAACTAAAAAGAAAAATTCTAACTTGCAATGAGAAAAGGACACCAATTCTAGGGGCCCTTTCTTGATTGATGTGCTAATAAAGAGTTAAATTAAATCAAAATTGAGAGACAAAGAAATAGACATTTTGTTAGAGAGAACTCGAATATGAATTTTATTGACTGTGCAGCTAAAGGTGTGAGTAGGCTTCAAATGGGGAAAAGTGCTCTCTAATGCTTGTTGACAATCTGTTGATTGTGAGAGAATCTTAATTACCATAAGAGGAAAGGCTTTTTTGATGGTCAAGTTTGAAACTGTTGTTATTTAGTTGCATATTTCTTAATTTTTTTTATTGATCATGCCAAATAACAGTCTTGCAGTGAAAATTAATAATAGGTCTAATCATACATAAATTGAAAAAATATGACATGTCATTGCATAAACTCTTCAATTATTTGTTATTGTTGTTATATAAGTATTCATAGAAGTAGCCCTTGCAAAGATCAATTGCAAATGCAGTAGCAGAAGTTGATGCCTTGCATTTGTCAACATTTGCACTTACAATTAATCCTTACCTTTAACTTTATCAAAATGATAATTTATGCTTTATAATAGATTAACTAACTAATGTAACATATGAGCCGCATTTGTGGAACCACGTTGTCTTCTCTCTCTTAAAATCTATTTTTTTTTTTTAAATTTTGCTAACATTTTACAAGCTAATTAGTTTTAGGGGAGGTATCTAAAATTTTTAAAACTTCAAAAGAGGCTAGTGCAATAGTTAGAAACCTCGAAGAAGGTTTCCAAAATTATTCCTTTCTTAAATTTGCAAAATTCTCTTCATTTGATCTTGACACGTATATATGAAGGTACCTTTAACAATTCTTGAAAATTGATGGAGCTGATAGCAATTACAATCATTGTTCAAGCTCGCATGCACGCATGGAGCAGGATGCAGAGGCCGAATGGAAAGTATGCTGACTAATGAAAATCTTTTTTTTTTTTTAATTTTAATAAGTAAAAAGTTGATTCAACCATATAATACGTCATTATCTCGAGTGTACTATCTATCTATTTCAAGTGTTGCTTTTAAAGAAATGAACAATTTGTATTTGGATAAACGCTTTTTAGAGTACAAAATAAATGGTTTGCAATTAGTAGTATTTGGATAATTCCTGCTTTTCCATTTAGTTAACAATTAAAAATTTCCTAATTTGTGGGGGAAAAAAATATTAGAACTGAATAGATACATGTATGATGAACCTAAATTTGTTACAGAATCTTTAATTTCCTAATATAAACGGTGCAACTAATGCGGATGAAATTGACTGAGAATCAGGATAAGGATTCCTAAAAAGAAAAAAAAAGAAGAAAAGGGATTATTCTTCTTTTTTTTTTTTTTTTTTTGAGGGAAGGATGAGAGATTCATAAATGTTCTATCCGCGTGTTCGCACAACACAGTCAACTTCTTTTTTTTTTTTTGAAAATTAACTTTTTTCATTAAAACTTCTCTCACATAATAAGCAAATTACCATATTTAACCTCAGTTTTTATGCAGATATCAACTGTACCTACTAATTTGAAGGGATATGGAAATAACGACAGGAGGGTATTAATGTAATGTCACAATACGATGACATTGGTCAGGCCTCTTTTACTTGTACCACTAAGATGGGTCCGCACAGTCAAACCTCACTTACTGACTCACTTGTGTGTGTTATCCGCATTTAATGATCCTAATTGGCCTTTTTCAAATCCACCGCCCAATTTCCGGAAGTTTCTCCGTAGAGCCAGGTGACCGTTCGATCCAATCCAGCTGCCACATGTACGGACCGATTCCTTTTCATCTCGAACTAACTTAATTGTTGAACAAGTTAACGATCACCCCGAATCGAGGCCGCGTCGATCATTTAACATACATGCGCTGAAAACGACGTCGTGCTGTCGGTCTTAGCTACCACTCCTTTTTTTTTTTTTCTTTTTGTTGGTTACAAAAAAGTTTGGACGAATCCAATTCCGATCACCATTACGTACTAGAGTTTCTTTCCAAAATTATAAAGTTTGGACGAATTCAGTTTCGATCACTGTTACGAATTAGAATTTTTTTCTAAAACTATAGATTATTTATAAATTTTTATAAATGATTTATCAATAGATTTCATATCGACAGTAAAATTTGAACACATGATTTTGATGTAAAAGTGATTCGCCGTTGCTATCATGACATCAGGTTCCACACTTGTATAGAAGCAAGTCCATGATCCTCCTAGATTCATCCACGTTTAACTATTCATGGCATCAGCAGCAAATGCAAATTCCCACCTCTTTATTTTCTTTCCCATTTTTTTTATTCCTCCACAATCTCTCTATAAATCCAACCCCATGCCAGGCACCTCAAACTCACCAAACAATTCATCTCTGCATTGTCTGAGCATTCTCAAAAACATTTCCTTTTTGACTCTCTTCCAAAACCTCAAAAACAAACAGACAAATCTCAACAACCTAAGCCGCATACATACCAAAAAAATGGCTCCTGAAATTGTTAGTAGTGCAGTGCCCAATGGTCTTGCTAAGGCCGCTAGTCTGCCTAGCCGTGCCTATGTGACTTTCCTGGCAGGCAACGGTGACTACGTAAAGGGCGTGGTTGGATTGGCCAAAGGGTTGAGGAAGGTGAAAACTGCCTACCCTTTAGTGGTTGCAGTTTTGCCGGACGTCCCTGAGGAGCACCGCCGCATACTGGTGAACCAGGGCTGTATAGTCCGGGAGATTGAGCCGGTTTATCCTCCTGAAAACCAGACTCAATTTGCCATGGCCTACTACGTCATCAATTACTCCAAGCTTCGCATTTGGGAGGTATAAGCAAGCTATCATTTTATAAAATGTTACAGAGGTTTCTTTTCTTTCTTTTGCTTTGGTTTTATAATAAGTCGGTCTGGAAATTGATGTATATTTCTTTTTGGGTGGGATCAGTTTGTGGAGTATAGCAAGATGATATATTTGGACGGAGATATCCAAGTGTACGAGAACATAGATCACCTGTTTGACTTGCCAGATGCGTACTTTTATGCTGTAAAGGACTGCTTCTGTGAGAAGACTTGGAGCCACACCCCACAATACAAGATTGGCTACTGCCAGCAATGCCCTGACAAGGTGCAGTGGCCTGAGGAGTTGGGTCCTAAGCCCCCTCTTTACTTTAACGCTGGCATGTTTGTTTATGAGCCTAGTCTTCCCACTTATGATGATCTCTTAAGGACCCTCGAGATCACCCCTCCTACCCCATTTGCCGAGCAGGTAACAAATTGATAAAAAGCATAATCGTCACAAATTTCTGGCAAAAACAGAAAGAAGTCAATTTCAGATTTGGTCAGTCAGTGTGGTATTAACTTTTTTATTTTTGGGTGCGTAATGGTGCAGGACTTCTTGAACATGTTCTTTAGGGATGTATACAGGCCAATTCCACCGATCTACAACTTGGTTTTGGCCATGTTATGGAGACATCCGGAGAATGTTGAGTTGGAAAAAGTAAAGGTCGTCCATTACTGCGCTGCTGGATCAAAGCCTTGGAGGTACACTGGCCAGGAGCAAAACATGGACAGAGAAGATATCAAAATGCTTGTCAAGAAATGGTGGGATATTTACGACGACGAGACATTGGACTACAAGAGATCATTAACTTCAAGCATCGGCACAGCAGCAGCAACTGGCATTGAAGCTGAAGCTCAGACACTCAAGTCTAGACCTGTTCGCTACATTGCTGCACCATCTGCCGCTTGATCACAAACAGCTTATTATTATGGGATTATTCCTAGCAATCTATTAATGTATATAGGTATTGAGGGATACAAAGATCTGTTACTATGTTAATGGTCTCCTTTAAACTCTTGAAAGGAAGACTTCCGTAGGATCCAGGAGATTCTGCTGAGTTCTTGATGTAAGTTTGTTATGTAAAAACTCGACGATATATTTGATGAACAGCTTTTCGAGTTTCAGATATAATTGTCATTTCCTGTTGTCTACTACGGCCGGTAACAGTTGAGCCAAGAAGAATGTTCTGGCAAACCAAAAAAAAAAAAAAGAGTAGAAGACCATTTTTTTAGCTAGCTAGGACGTTAATTATTCCATAACGTAGTTTTGAAAAATCACTGTGATCTAAAGGCCGAGTTGCTATCTGAATGTGAACGAAATTGATATTGTTTATTAAGAAATTAAAGACTCAAGGAAAGAAAAAAAAAGCTAGTAACAAAGGTCAGTTTAGGGCCATGCAACGTATTCGTATGATGATTATGATAAAACACAAAAGGAAGAATTTACTTAAAGGCTTTACTTAAAGGCTAGTACTATCTACTTATATATTGTATTATCATTATCATTCAGTGGTTTAAACTTTTTAAATAATCTAAAAATTAATAAATCTTATACTGTATTTAATGATGAATTCAATCTCATCGGTATAGTATTATCATAAAAAAACTGTAGAACTTTCCAATAAATATTACATTCTTATAATGTTTAAATGGTATAGTGTGTTTGGATAACAGATTAGTTGAAATAATATTTTTTATGTGATATTTATAAAATAAAACATGATGATTGAAAAATATATTAATAATACAAATAAATAAAAAAATTGCAAATAAACGACAACCCAAACAAACATATTACAACCCGATCAAAACTCAAAGGCTCCTCATCTTTGAGGAACAGTGGGGTCCTCCTCGTGGCTATTATTGACCAGCTTCTGGACTAAGTTCAGTTTTCCTCCTTTTGGAGCCCAAGTCCGAAAGTGTGGATTAACCTGTTTTACTTACTGGAAGATTCTATGTAACCCAGCCCAATTTTCAGCTCTAACGGGAGGCCAGCCATCCAGTTTTGGATTCTTCATAGAATTTTTCTTTTTTTTTTTTACCCCTATGTTCTTATGGTTTGAGTTTGTACTTTTGTGTTTTACTACGAGAGCCAAGCGTAAATATTGAGCAAAAGCATATTTTCAGACTTTGGTCATTGACAACATTGAAGCATGAGCAACGTAAGAAGAAAATTAAAAGACAAATTTGACCAAGGGCTTGCTTTTAATTGATTATAGAATTTAATTTTAAATAATCAGTTTCCGTGACATTCTAGATTGATTTTGTATTTCGATTATAAATTTTTTTATAATAAAAAAAGTTAAAATCTGTAATCATCCAAAGAGTAGTTTTTTTGGTGATTCTGATTATTTTTTATAATCAATTTTTATAATTAGATTTTATAAAATTTAAAGCAATCGAAAACAGGGCCTTAGGCATTGAACAATTCAAGCGTATAGATTTTAACCTTAGCATACTTCAGAGCAGCCAAATATCTTTATTATAGGAGTGGGCACCTTTAAAAATCAAGTAGCCGACCATTTGAGTATACTTCATTGTCACAAAACCGTGTTAAGGTTGAAATGAACATATTACCTAATTTAACCTAGAGAAGAAATTAAATTACTTCTAACCATAGAAGAAATATACCATGGAATATTCGAGGAGATCTAGAAGTGTAGAAAGTCATCAGTCAATGAACATATCTATATGAATTTTGGTAAAGATTTCTCGTTGGTTTTACCTGTCTTTGTCCAACCGTTTATCCTAAACAAACCGTCACCTTATCTAAAAGGCTACCTAGAATTCAAAGGACATAGACGTGTTAGCTCGGTCACTGGACCAACTAACAAAACTGAAAGTTCAAAAGGGACTACTCACACTTCAACTCTCCCAACTGCCATCCCCAGCGAAGCAAAAAGACGGAAAACCCAGACCCCACCAATTGCTTTCGGTGAAGCACACTTAATTTGGAGTCACTGTACCTGTTGCTGAATCATTCAAATTCAAATTGGGATGGTGTGACAGTTGAGAGTAAAAGATGAATACGTTTTCTAATTGAATGGCTGTAATTGAGTTTTCAATATTTATTAAAGTTGTTATATTTTTACACATTATTATTTTAATACACACGTTTATTGTTTTTTTGTCTTTTATCTATACTCACTATATCGGTAGTTATGTTATACGGTGAAATTGCTACAAATAATATGTCAGTGCTTATATTTCGTGATATAATTATTATTGACAATTGCAGATGTGGTGAATCCGTATGATGGTGATATGGCTATAGTTAGTAAAATATGTGACGGGTATAATATGAGATACTGTACGTACACATATTACATGATTTTTTTAAAAATATGATTAAAAGTTCGATATAAGCTATGTATTCAGAAGAATTATGTATATAAATTTGTAAGTGAATAATACGAACATATTTGAAAGTTATGAAACTAAAACTAAGGATAAATTTACTATAAAATTTGAATATTGTGCTACATTTATACTCATTTTAAACTTTTTTTTTTTGTATACGAGATGTTAAATTTATTAAAAATTTATCACTTTATTACTTAAATATTTATAAATCTATGGTTGTTATGGTATATATCGCTCTTATTTTATATATAAGTCAAAAAATATGTCATTGTCCTTATTCAAATTTGAAATTTTTTTGAAAATGTAAAGTATAATACGTTCAAAGCTTATTATGTGTTGTATATGGTTAATTGAAATATACAAGTATTTTTTAAAATATTTTTAAAGTATATGACATATGAAATTTTTTTTAATAATATATACGAACGTATATTACACGGATATAATATGAGAATTTACTATGGATATGGCCTCTAAGATTAGGGAAGATTTTAATAAGAAGGTGCCATATTTGGACCTACAAGTATTGGACACTTAAGAATTGTGCCTTCCACCGGAATGGCCCTGTTTGGAACTGAGTTTTTTACCCAAATTTTTTAGCTACTAGTTTTTTAACAACTTTTGCTATAAGAACTCAAAAAAACTTCTCAAAGTTTTTTACCTACACACTCCCAAAAATCTAATACACAAAAAATTTTTCAAAAACTTTTCTTCTTTTTCCTCCCTCACCCACCACGCCAGCCACCACCTCTACCACCTCTCCCGGCGCCGGTCACTTCAAAATTTTTTTTTCTATCCCTCACCCTCACCCCCTCTCCTCCCTTTTCCCTCCCCCGCCACCCTCCCCTTCCTGCTAGGTGCGATCTGGTCATGCGACCAAATCGCAAAAGGAGAGGTGGAGGGTGGCGGAGGAGGGAGAGGGGAAGAGGGGAGGGGTGGCGGGCCTGAGAAAAAAAGCTAAAAAAATTTAATGGTCCATGGCCGGCCTTCCTCTGTCGTCGGAGTGCGAGGGGGAGGGGAGAGAGAGAGGGAAGGAAAGGTGTGGCGGTGGAGAGAGAGGGAGGGGTGGCAGGCCTAGGGGGATGGCGGGCAGAGGAGAGAGGAAAGAGATTGTGGAAAAGTTTGGGGGTGGCGGGGGAGGGAGAGGGAGGGGAGAGAGGAGAAAAGCAAAAAAGGGAGGTGGGAGCAGAGTAAACGGGGAAGAGGGAGGGGGAGGTGGGAGGCAGAGGTGCTGGAGGTGGGAGGCAGAGGTAACGGGGAAGAGGGAAGGGGAAGGAAGAAGAAGAAGAAGAAGAAGAAGAAGAGAGGAAAGAAAGAAAAAGAAAGAAAAAAAAATTTTCACATTACAAAAATTTCTACAAAAAAGTATTTCACCTTACAAAAACTTCTACAAAATTTTTTCAAAAACTTTTACAGTGCATTACAGTAAAATTTTAGACAAACTTCCAAAAAACTCAGGTTTCAAACAGGCCCGTAATATGTTTAAGTATCAATTCCGATGAATCAAATGGACCCCGTTGATCTTTACGCAATTTTGTGGATCCTACTTCACCTAATTCCCCTCGCTTGGGATTGAAAAAATGTGAAGCATCGTCCTCAAAAATTAAAAATAAGAAAAATGAAAGATGACCTCCTTGTCTGCCACGTGGAAGTGTTTACCATATTGTGGGATTCATGGGAGGACACAACAAGTGAGGTTTAGTGTCCTTTGTCGGTGACGGTGGCTGTTATTCAAATGCAAATGTAGTCGCAGGTTGAGTTCAAGGGGTGCCCACGTCGACTTTATCACTTTTCATTTTTTTTTGGATTTTTCTAACAGCTGTTTTAAGATAATCGTCAACGCGTCCAACATTCATCTAACTTACTTTGTATTTTAGTGGGTGAGGTATACACTGCTATGTTTGTGCATATTTTAGAAAAAAGCAAATAACAAAAAAGATATAAAATAAAAAATTAGCTAAAGAGGGTTTTGGAAGGTGATGTAATGTTCATTAGTGAATTAGTTAATCAGTTAATCTGAGAATGCAATGATAGTTACGTAGTAATAGTTACGTAAGTGTAGGAGGTTTTTCCGATAAAATGTAGGTAGGTAATAGTAAATGTTGTAAAGATATTTTTGAAAGGGTAAATGTTAACATTTTTTGTTAACACCAAAGCGCTACTCACGCTTTATTAGATAGTAAGCCATTGAAAGGATATTTTTGAAAGATTAAATGTTAACACTTTTTATTAATACCAAAAAATTTTTTAATTAATTTTATATTTTTAAAAATATAACGTCTGAAAATATATTTTAATGAGTGCCGTATGAGCACCCGTTAGACAGATGGATTTTTTTTCTTATTGAATTATGATCCTAGTGATGCAGAGGAAGGGTTTGGGACGAATGTTGAAATAAAGTGGATTGCTATTTACACCGTAGCAAATATGACAAATCATTTTGGATATTCATGTTTTGAACTTGAGAGTGGAAAAAGAAAGTAGTAGCAAAACCATAGAATTGTGAAAATCTCTAACCATTAATTGTATTTTAATGTAAGTAAATTACGTGATTAATTTCACAAATTAGTATCTTCTATCTTTATTCTTAAATTTTGGTATTTAAGATTTCAGGTGTTAGTGCGTTACATCCGTTATGATTTTCAGGTATTCTTCTTTAAAAATTTTTAACAAATTATGTGCAATAGCGAGATAAGAATTAGTTAGTTTGTAAATTTTTGACCTGCTTTCAAGATAGAATTTTGATCCATCAGTCCAATTTCTACGATAGAAATTGGACTGATGGATCAAACTTGAACGTGTGAAGATAAGAGATTAGACCAAATGAGAAATGAAGTCTGTCTCATCCCGTCGATTGCGACTGCAACCAAGATTTTCACCTCATTCAATCTTCAAATTTCTCCCACGTATTCACATCCAACTAACAAATCAAGTGCTGATTAATCTAATTAATTATGGGTATTAGAGGAAAATCACTTAATCTTGAAATGGAAAAAAAATGTATGGGCCAGGCCAAGTCTCTTCTGCTAAGTAGTAGATTACTCATTAATGCACTCGATTATAATTAATCCTTATGGCCCTTTCAGCTCCACCGCCCATTTCCAGAAATTAATCCCAAGGAACAGATCATCGTTGGATCAAATCCTCTGCCAGATGTATAGTCTGGATTTAGTGTGGAAAAAAATAGTATCACTCCAGATTCAAATGAAACTGACAGGAAATGGCGGAACATACGACGTCATTTATGTCGGTAATCCACCAAGATTCATCCACGTAATTTACCAAATGTTCTAGCTCCAACATGATTTCATTTTCAATGCAAATCCACTTTCTTGATTTCTTCCTTTGTTTTAGGTCCTCACCAACGCCTATATAAACCACCCCATCCCAGGAACCTAGAACACATCAAACGAAAGCATCTGAATTCTCATAGCAATTCGTAGTTTTACACAGAAGGTCTTCTTCTTCTTCTTCTTCTTTCTTCTTCTTTACTTTTGAATCATCTCTTACGTTCTTCATTTGATTACTTTCTTGGCAAAAGAAAGAGAGAAAAAAATGGCTCCTGATACCGTTAGTAGTGCACCAGTCCCTGGTAGTCTTGTTAAGGCTGCTAGTATATCTAGCCGTGCCTACGTTACATTTCTGGCAGGGAACGGTGACTATGTGAAGGGTGTGGTTGGTTTGGCCAAAGGGTTGAGGAAGGTGAAAACTGCCTACCCGTTGGTGGTTGCAGTTTTGCCTGACGTCCCGGAGGAGCACCGCCGCATACTGGTGAACCAGGGCTGTATAGTCCGGGAGATTGAGCCTGTTCATCCTCCTGAAAACCAGACTCAGTTTGCCATGGCCTACTACGTTATCAACTACTCCAAACTTCGCATCTGGGAGGTTAGTGTTTATTTTCATGCACGTTATGATTTATTTGAAACGCGAAAAATCATGCCTAGTTGTTGTGGAAATTGATTTTTTTTTTTTTTTGGGGATGCAGTTTGTGGAGTATAGCAAGATGATATACTTGGATGGTGATATTCAAGTGTTTGAGAACATAGATCACCTCTTTGAGTTGCCAGGGGGATACTTTTATGCTGTCAAGGACTGCTTCTGTGAGAAGACTTGGAGCCACACCCCACAATACCAGATTGGGTACTGTCAACAGTGCCCTGATAAGGTCCAGTGGCCTCAAGAGTTGGGTCCTAAGCCCCCTCTTTACTTCAACGCCGGCATGTTTGTTTATGAGCCCAGTCTTCCCACATATGATGACCTCTTGAGCACCCTCAAGATTACCCCTCCTACCCCTTTTGCTGAGCAGGTAAATAATTGATCGCAATTTAGTTATAGCAATCCTTTTTTCCTAGGTTGGTTGGTTACTGTGTTAGTAACTTTTTTTTCTTTTTGGGCGGTGGTGAATGTGCAGGACTTCTTGAACATGTTCTTCAGGGATGTTTATAGGCCAATTCCGCCAACTTACAACTTGGTTTTGGCCATGCTATGGAGACATCCGGAGAACGTTGAGCTGGAAAAGGTGAAGGTAGTCCATTACTGTGCTGCTGGATCCAAGCCATGGAGGTACACTGGCAAGGAAGCCAACATGGATAGAGAAGACATCAAGGTGCTAGTGAAGAACTGGCGGGATATTTACAACGATGAGGCGTTGGATTACAAGAGGTCCTCTGCAAATGTTGCTGTGACGACTAGGGGTGAAGCTAATGCTAGGAGGAGTCTAAAAACTAGAGCTCTTCGCTCCATTCCGGCCCCATCTGCAGCCTGAAATATGTAGCTGTGATTTCATCGAGAGAGAGAACTTTAATTATGTATATGGATATATGAAGCAAATCCATCGTACTGTTAATAGGCCTTCCAGCATTTTTAGAAGGATGGCTCTTTCATAAGAGATTGATTTTTTTTTTTTTGTGTTTCACATTTCTTGGTTTTGTATAGATTCGAATCATGTTTTGTGTATCACATTGCTTGGTTTTGTATAGATTCGAATCATGAATATGAATTATATATATGTTAATGAAAGGAACTGTTAATTCTGCTATGTCTATAATTTGGTTATTTCAGCCATGATCCGTAATATTAATAATTAGTATCGTAGGATTTATTGTTTGATTTTCCAAGTATAAAAGAAGATTCAAACACAATCGCACGCATAAATTAATGCATTTTAAGATTTTTCTTTAATTGACCAAGACAATTTTTGCTGAGAGCTGTATTTTCTACAAGCTTGGTGGCTGCGGGTTTTGGATAAAAATAGAGGCTGAAATCTAATTTTGAAAATATATCATGAAGGGCATCCAGCAGGGAGATTCTTAGAAGGCCTAAACACAGCTTTTAATACAAGATGAATGTAAATGGAGGATGAAGAAAATAGCATATGCTTTTACTGGCTTATTTCCTAATTGGATAAGATATATTTATTGAAATAAGCCCAAGTTGAAAATGATAGGAAATAAATATTTGCCATTTTTTCCTTTTCATTAACAGTAGAATAATACAAGCTGCAATGAATATCCGAGGACAGCAAAAACCTTTCAAGTCATCGGTCAAAGCTGCATGGGTCGGTTTTTTTAAATACAAATATCGTACGTTATCCAGAACGACCTTTTCCAACTATCGTAAGTCTCCTAGCATTAGAGACCGGACGGAAGTATTTTAGACACGTTACATCACAGGAGTGGTATTTAGTTTTTTTTCTTTCAAGTATTTTCACCAGAATAAACACTAAAATTCGAGACCCTCTACTTGATTAAATGGTAAATATAACCAAAATTCCTGATATATATATATATATATATCCATTATTAAGGCCCTATTTGATAACTCAATTCAGCACTTAATAGATTCTGATCTTAACATATTTAGATCGTTTGATAAAGAAAAATAGAATATTTGAATTAATTAAGTGGTATTGAATTTTCTAAACAAAAACTTGCCACCAAAATTAGGTGATAAATTATTCATTTATCACTGAACGTAATATAGCACTCAAATTTATTATATTTAATACTTAATAATTTAATTATTTCAGACTTTAGTTTTCAAATTTTAATTTTATCAAACGCACTCTAAGCCCTCGTGTGCGCGTGTGTGTGTAAGTTTTTAGATTTTGCATCTTGAACCATATTCTCGCGAAAGGAATTTAAGTAAAAATTTCACTTAATCCTGTGAATCAATAAATTTTTGAAAAAAAAGTTTCATTTAGTTCATAGAACAAAACAAATAGATCTCATTGGCGACCTTAACCCTGTTGTTATTTTGGGATCATATCTAATATTCTAAGTGTCCCTCAATTTGGACCTTTCCATACAATCAAATAGAAAGGTTCAAGGTGCCATATTCTAGAAGTCCAAACTATGTAATTGTATAAATATTCACTCCAGTCACTGGCCCTGATTTCGGCATCCGCTTTCTTGTAGTCAAGGTAACGACTTCAGATATGACTATAGCTTCCATAGTGTGAGTGTGTGACAGGCGTTGTGTACAATATATAGACACACACACATAGTCCTGCCCGAATTCTCTCAAACTTGCTCGTGTCTGATGATTGTTAATTATATATCTGAATTGATTGCTAAGTATCGGCTCCCATCAATTCAATGGACACTACCTCAGCTGCTTCCCACTAGCAGAAGCGAATACTTGAGACTTGAAAAGCAAAGGGGAAATCCGGTCGGCCACATGCAAATCAATTTCATTTCTTCCTGCCGTGGCTGGGCAGTTAATTGATGCTATGAAAATGTGGATGTGTGCTTGGTCGGTTACCGTTTGCTTAGAGGTCAATGGACAATGGTAGGCTATAATAATAATAATAATTTGTTCGCACTTTTGCACTTTTTCGGTTACTATGGAAGCATAGATGATTGATTCCTAGATGAAATGAAGCTTCTTTGAATCTTCATGTTGCAGGGATGTGATTGTAGGATTTTTTTTTTTTTTATCGACTTTTAAGGTGTCTTCTGGAAAATATATTTACAAACAAAAGTCTTGCCTTCGACAAAAAAGACAAACGATTGTAGGATACTCGAGAAATCAAACAAAGTCCAAAGAATTTGGATACTTTTGCAGAGTATTTTTGCGCGTAAATGGCGGAAGTGTCTACCTGTCAAGGCTACAGCATAGGAGCCTGCGGTGGACTGCACCGTCCGTGGTTACGGCCATTGAATGTCGCTCCAAATTAGTCCCCCCTGTTCCACCGCCCATTATCCAAAGAGATAATATCAGAAACCTCCCCTGAAATTCTTTTTAATATCATATAGTACTCTTAAAGTTTTGAAAATATCATTTTATCTCCTCTAATAATTATAAAATGATGGTATTAAACCACACTTGATATATAATTCACATATCAAATAAATGGAGTTCAAAAAAATTAAAGAAAAAGAAATGAAAGTCACTTGTTTCTCTTTCCCTTTTTTCCAACATTCTCTTTTACTCTTTTTTTTTTTCTTTTGGATGACTATGGATTTTTTATTTGTGAATTATAGTAAGTTGAATTTATGATGATTTAGCACAACTGAAAGGGTTGAACCATGGGTTGAGAAGAAGTTGAGAAAAAAAAAGGATCATAAGAAATTAATTTTGAACATATAAAGTTGAATTAGTGCTAATTTATTTATTTACGAATATCTTTATTATTTTTCAAATTTATAGTTTTATACACTATAGTTTTATGATGTGGTGGTACTATTAGAAATTGTTTTTTAGGTGGTAGTTTTTCTTGGAGTAAACAAAGTGGTTTAGTTATATATTTTATTTAGCAAAATAAGTAAAAGGGTAGTTTAAGGATTTTAAAAATTTTGTTGCACAAATAACAAAAGTAAGAAAGGTAAGTGATATTTTCAGAACCTTAGAAGTGCTAAATGATATTTTGAGAAACCTCAAGAGAGATTTTTGATATTATCCCTTGTCCAAATTCCAAACTAGGAGCAAATTCGAAATCCAGATTCATATTTAAATTCAACTGGAGCATGAAACCATTACCGTCAAATGTTTGATAAAAGAATATTAAGCAATGACGTCCATTTTAAAATTAAGGGATAATTTTGGAAATTCTCTTTGAAATTTCTCATAATATCATTCAATTTTTTAAAGATTTTTAAAATCTCATTTATCTCTCTTGTCAATTTGACAAGACTAAATATCCCTATTAAAAGTCATAAATTGACAATATTACCCTAGCACTTTTAATAAGTTTTAATTAAAAGTCAAAACAAAATAGGATTTTTAAACCAAAACATAACTGCATTTCCATTCAATACTGGTCCATATTTCTTTGTATTGAGGTGGTTGTGAGATGGCAAAGGATTTAGTTGAATAATTAACATCTTGAAACATAGACAGTTACAAGGAAGTTAAGAAATTTTTTTAGGAAATATATTTTAATACATAAAGTAGTTTAAGTTATAATAAAAATTAAAATAATCTTTTTATATATATGGTTTGTAATATAAATCCTACTTATAGAAAAATATTTTATAAATAACTCAAAAATTAAAAAATTAATAAAAATAATCTAATGACCAAATATATATCGAGGAATATCCTAATATATTTTAATTAAAAAATCATGCATTATACTAGGTAATAATTATTGTATATATACAAAATTACTCATTATTGCATTTATATGTGTTCATATTTTCATTTTTCCAAAATTTAACCTTATTTTATTTTTTATTGTTGTTGTAAGCTTCATAAGTAAGGTAGGATAAGGGTATTATTGGAACAACACTTTTATCTTTCTTGCATTTATTCCAAAGGGGCTAAAATGTTACCAAAAAAAATGTCAATTCAAGGGAAGTAGGTGCGATTTTAAAAACTTAAAGGGCACTCAGTGATATTATAAAAAAGGTCAAGGGAGGTTTCTAAAATTATCCCTAAAATTTATCCACTACGGATTCAAGTCCTCTCCTCAGTCCTCTCCACTCCAATGCAAATAACGGTTACTTTCTTCGGTTAAGTCTTGAGCAATGCCTATATAAACCAAGCCCTTGATGCAAAAACCTCAGAATCATCAAACTATCTCTCCAATCATTCATCTTTTACAAAGAAAACATACCTTCTTGTTAATTCATTAGATCATTTATATTACAAGAATGGCTCCTGATATGGTTAGTAATACTAATTCGCCAGTCACAAGTGGTCTTGTCAAGGCTGCTAGTTTGTCTAGCCGTGCCTACGTCACATTTCTGGCAGGCAACGGTGACTACGTGAAGGGTGTGGTTGGTTTGGCCAAAGGGTTAAGGAAGGTTAAAACTGTCTATCCTTTGGTGGTTGCAGTTTTGCCTGACGTCCCTGAGGAGCACCGTCGTATACTGCTGAACCAGGGCTGCATTGTCCGCGAGATTGAGCCCGTCTATCCTCCTGAGAACCAGACTCAATTTGCCATGGCATATTATGTCATCAACTACTCCAAGCTTCGCATCTGGGAGGTGAGATACTTCTACTGCTTGATCCAGGTTAAGTGTCATGTTTTCTTTTATCTTTATTCTTAATCCCAACACTAACACTAGAGAGAAATTTGATTTGATTATAATGCTTAATTTTGCCAGCAAATTGATGATTCTTTTTTGTTTCTGTTGATGCAGTTTGTTGAGTATAGCAAAATGGTATACTTGGATGGAGATATCCAAGTGTTTGAGAACATAGATCACCTGTTTGACTTGCCAGACGGATACTTCTATGCTGTAAAGGACTGCTTCTGTGAGAAGACTTGGAGTCACACCCCACAATACCAGATCGGCTACTGTCAGCAGTGCCCTGATAAGGTTCAGTGGCAAGAAGAGTTGGGTCAAAGGCCCCCTCTTTACTTCAATGCCGGCATGTTCGTATACGAGCCTAGTCTTCCCACCTATGATGATCTCTTGAGCACCCTCAAGATCACTCCTCCTACTCCGTTTGCTGAGCAGGACTTCCTGAACATGTTCTTCAGGGATGTTTATAGGCCAATTCCTCCAATTTACAACTTGGTGCTGGCCATGTTATGGAGGCATCCAGAGAACGTTGAGCTGGAAAAAGTGAAGGTAGTCCATTACTGTGCTGCTGGATCAAAGCCATGGAGGTACACTGGCAAGGAAGACAACATGGACAGAGAAGACATCAAGGTGCTAGTGAAGAACTGGTGGGATATTTACAATGATGAGACATTGGATTACAAGAGGTCCGCTGCAAATATTTCTGCCACAATTGGGGGTGAAGCTGAAGCTAAGAACCTCAAAGCTAGAGCTCTTCGCTGCATTCCCGCCCCATCTGCCGCTTGATCATTCGCCTTTTCTTAATGACAGAAATATGTAATTTCTGATTATTGTTAGGTACTTGAAGTGCCTGGGATCTTGTTAATCCATTGTACTTGTAATTGGCCCTCCTGTAGCTTTTTGAGGTTGGTCTTTCATAGGAGACTGTTTTGCGTTTCCATGTTTTAAATAGCTTGGCTTTGTATAGATTTGAATCAGATATTTGAATAGCATATATAACAGAAGGAACTTTTTTTTTTTTTTTGTCTTCAGATGGTTGTTGTTGATGATCTGCTGTGTCTACCATTAGATTCCTCAGTCACGATCTGCTATGTCCACCTATCGATATGTTTTTGTAGGATTTAATCATAATGGTACACATAAATGAAATGAATTTTAAGTTTTTTTTTTTTTTTTTTTTTGAATTGACCAAGACAATTTGTTTGATAGCTGTTTTTTTCTGCCAGCTTGGTGGGTGGGTAGAAACAGTTTTGGATGGAATAGAGACTGAAACCAACAACTTTGAAGTTACCATAAGAGCATCCAGCAAGGCAGCTAATTCTCTGCAATAGTGGATGGGAAAGATTCGGAAGACAAACAATTTCAGTACTAGAGAAAGGTCTTATTTAGAAACGTTTAATATGGCTTTTGGCATAAAATGACTGTGTATAATAAAAAAACTTTTATAGGCTGATTTCCTGTTAAATTAAGGGTTTTTTTTTTTTTCCTTGGGTAAGATATCTGTAGAATGAAGCCTACATTAAACATGATGAGAAATGATTCTGCTAATTTTGCCTAAGAGAGGTATATGAGTATTTCCCTCTTGTTAACAGTAGATGAATTCAGCTTGCATGGGATGTTCAAGGAAAGCAAAAGGCTTTCAAGTCGCTACCAAATTGCATGCCTGAAGTTTTGGTTAGAGTTCTCAAGTCCCCACGGTAAGTACTTGATAGTAGCCTAAACCTTCTAGGCCTGTCAATTGGGTTGGGCTAGTTTGAGAGCCTTATGCGTGGGAGCTGAGTTGATTATAGACCAAAATATTTTCCCCAATTTAAATATGAGCTGAATTTGGATTGCACTAAACTCAAATCATCTAATATATATACTAGGGCTCCTATTTGATTCTTTAATATCTTTACCTTTTTATTTGATTATGATCCATTACTAGGCTAATTGAATCTTATAACGGACAAGTTCGAATAAATAAACTCATCTTACAATGCAATCTCATCTTTCTTCAGGAACCAATTATGATAATATCTAAGAAACTATTCATTTATTTATTCTAATGTAGTATCGTTTTTTTCTTTGATATATATCTTTTCTTTTTTCTTTGAATTTTACAGGTTGTGAGAGAATTAAGAAGATGTATTTATTTAAATCCAGTCAACTAATTGAAATTTAAATGGCTACTTTTATGATAAATTGTTCTTTTTAATCTCTAGTTGATAAGTTTATGGATGGTATGGTAAACTATATTTATTTTTCATATGAACTTCAAATTTATTTTATCGATATAGCAACTTTTTTTTTTTATATTATAGAAAGTCTGTGGATTAGATTTAGATAGTTGTTTGGTTCAACTAGGTTGTGTAAATGTAATAGATACATGTCGTGAGTTTGAACCTACTCGAATTAAGCCTCATACCCGATTTTATTTTATTTTTGTGAGTCGAGTGTGAGTTATGAAGATGCGAGCCTAACTGAACTGAAACTGGGCTCAAATGAGTGAAATTTTATGTGTGCTATATTTGAATATATCAAAGCCCAACTCAAATACCCAATTGACAAGTCTAATACCATCCTGTGATTCGTAATGTGCACAGCATCTTGGACACGTGTTGCATCAAGGAATGGTATTTTTTTTTTCTTTTTAAAGTATTTTACCAAAAAAGAAAAAAAGGTAAATCGAGACCCACTTAGTTGATTAAATGGTACGTGTAACTATAAAGCTTGATATACATGACAACGGCAAAAAAAAATTGATATATATATATATATATACACAAACACACACACACACATATGTATATATATGTATATATATATGTATGTATATAGCAAACAGCAGATATTATGTCGCCACTAAACCCTCCCTTAATTCTCCCAAAATGGCTCATGCCAATTATCTCAATTGATTGTTAAAGTAGCAGCTCCTATCAACTCAATGGACCCCTTTCCTACAACTTTTTAAGGCACTATCTCACTTATTTCCAATTATTAAAGGAGAAATCTAGTGGGCATTGTGCAAATCTTTTATTTTACAGTTTATTGCGCTTCACGACTCTCAAGTATGTCTAAATTGGATCTTGTCCTAAATTTCTAATTTTTTGCAATCAGCTACTTTCAACTTTTTATTTTTCATAATCCACTACAATAAATTCAATTAGAGAAAATGGCTGCAGATTTAAGATTCTTAAAAGACCATTTTAACAATTACTACTTTTTTTTGTCTCAAATATACCCTTAGTGTGCTTGGTCCGTGACAGTAGCGCTAGAAGTGTGTAGTAATAATGAGTGCTTAATGGTAGACAGAATAAATTTGTTTGCACTTTTACACTTCTTCAGTTACTATAGAAGTATAGACTATTGAGTTGTTAAATGAAAGGAAGCTTTTTTAAATGAAATGTTGTAGGATTGTAGGGCAAATAGAAACCTTGCTAATACATTGGTATAATCATGGCCTCATTTGGATGGTGAGCATTTTTTGGTATTTGCATAAACTTTTATTATAATTTACTGTAGAATTTGTAAAAAAATCTTAGTGGAGCAATTTAAATATTTTTTAATTTTTTTAATTTTTTTTCTTCCTTTTTTTTTCTCTCTTCTTCTTCTTTCCTTTCACAACTCCTATTTCAACCACCGTTTTTCTCTCCTCTCTCTCTCTCCTTCTTTTCCTTTCTTCTCTTCCTCCCTTCCTCTCTCTTCATCATTCTTCCCTTCCTGGTCATTAGTTCTATCTCACTCTACTTGTGCAACCATAGATCTCTAGTCGTGCGACTAGAGTTCATGTTGAAAGGGAAGGGGTGAGATGAGAGGTAGAGCGGGTGGCGGGGAAGGGGGGAAGAGAGGAAGGAGTAGGAGGGAGGAGAGAGAAGAAGGAGGGGAAAAAGGGAAGAAGAGAGAGATAGAGAGAAGAGAGGCACAAAAATGGGGAAGGTGATGTCGGCAATGATCAGCAATGGTGGCTGAGGTGGGGGAGGAGGAAGAAGAAGAAAGAAAGAAAATTGTATTGTTTTTTTATAATTTAGAGCATGTATTTTAAAAATTTTGGGATGTGGTCACCCAAAATGGGATGGCTGGCATCGAAATTGTCTCGAATGCACTTATGTTGCTTTGCCGCCAGCTAAGACATTATCACCCCATTGTTTGGCAGCCAAGTTTTTTGCCAAGTTTGTCTGATACAAGTTTTTTAAAAATTTTATTAAAAATTTTAATTACAATAACCTCAAAAAACTTTTCAAAATTTTAAACTATATACTTCAAAATATTCAAAAAAAAAAAAAACACACTTCAAAAATTTTTTTAAAAAACTTCTACAGTAAGCTACAGTAAAGTTTTAGACAAACACCCCAAAAACTCACTTGCCAAACGAGGATATAATAAAAGTTTTGGGGTGTTTATTGAGGATTTCTGTATACAAAATTGTAAAAAAATTGCCTATTAAAAATATGATTAAAAAAACTCACCTACCAAATAGGGCCATATAGTTGGTTTTGATGAGTATCATACTTATATTTAGCGGTTTGTATTTTGAAGGGCATATGAATTCTACCACTTACAACTATTGAAATTCGCATTTAACTTTACTAGCACATTGATATAACTTTTTCCTAAAGTGGATCATGCATATATTGGTCGACCAAAAGTATATTTGTTCACCAAAAATGATTTTTTTTATAGTACAAGAAAAAACAGAATATTAAATACAATTCACAAGGATTGCACGTGATCAACTATTTTTACTATAATGGATATTTATACATGAAAGAAAATTATGTTGTTTGAATATCTCTGAACAAATGTAGAAAGGAAGAAAAAAGATTTTATGGTGCTCAAGAAAAAAGAATAGATAAAAGGGCAAATTATCCAATTGGCCCTTGAACTCTTTGTCCAGGTAAAAATAAGTCCCTCATCTATTTTTTACTGATTTTAAGCCCTCGAACTTGTAAAATTGGGCACTTGTGACCCTTTTAGCCAGTTTCTCCGATTTTGCAACCGGAAGGCCAATTCACACGAATGTTATTGTACTTCTTCAAAGGGCATTTTTGTCGCAGCTTTGGCAAGTTTCAACTTTCAACAGATCGAAGCAGAAAAATTCATCACTTCCGGCCAAGTCGTAATTTCACCACTTCAAATCCCATCCCGACCTCGGACTCCCCTACCCATTACCGTAATTTCAGCTCTCTACTTCCTCATCGGCGTTGCCGGAATCAGCTTCTTTCTCCTCGCCGTCCTTCACCCCAGGCCCGCTCCTATCTTCCGTTGTGGTCACATTCAGGACACTTTCAGAGCCTTCTATTCTCTTTCCAGCTTGGCGACTCGGAGGAGGAGACTCTGGCATCGGAAATGCCACTGGCACGGAGCGGCGGAAGCTTCTTGGGTTCGTCGGAATTCAGACGGGGTTTTCCTCGTCAGATCGCCGAGAAGCCTTGAGGAGTACTTGGCTCCCTTCTAAGCCTGAGGGTCTTCTTAGGTGTTTCCAATCGGTTCTTCTTTCCTTTTTTCTTTTTGTATGCATTGACCTTGAACTGGTTCAATTGAGCTGTTTTTCTGACGCAATCTAGTTTGCTGGGAGAAAAAATTTATAAACTAATCAAGAGGACAAAAGACTGGTCTAATCACTCTATAATCATGCGTCTCTACTTTGTCAAAAGAGGCAAAAGAATCTGGCTTTCGGTTGGTTACAAACCGTAGGATTTCCTATTATTGCCATCCCACTACTCATCTCCTATTTCCATGGCCGCAAAATTGAAAGGCCAAACACCAAGCTAGTATTGATGAAATATCCTCTATTCATTGCCGCCGCCGTCATCGGCCTCCTGACCAGCATAGGCGACTACTTGTACGCCTACGGAATGGCTCGGCTCCCTGTTTCGACCTCTTCCATCATCATTGCTTCACAGCTTGCTTTCACTGCTGTCTTTGCTTTCCTTCTTGTCCAGCAGAAGTTTACTGCATATTCAGTCAACGCCATTGTTTTGCTGGCCGTGGGAGCTAGGGTTCTGGCTATGCACACCAGTAGTGACCAGCCCAAGGGTGAGTCCACCAAGATGTATGTTTTGGGGTTCCTCATGACGCTTGCAGCCGCGGCTTTGTACGGCTTGATTTTGCCGGTGGTGCAGCTGATGTATCTCAAGACAAAGCAAGGTTAAAATCAGGATGAGGGTCAGGTTGAGAAAACGACAGCGGCGAGGGTTTTACAGAAATGAAGGGAAGAAGTGGGAGTTGTTCCCTTTTTGCTTAGAAAATGCGGACAAAAATGCCCTTTGAAGAAGCACAATGGCATTCGTGCGAATTGGCCTTCCGGTTGCAAAACCGAAGAAACTGGCTAAAAGGGTCACAGGTGCCTAATTTTACAAGTTCGAGGGTTTAAAGTCAGCAAAAAATAGATGAGGGGCTTATTTTTACCTAGACAAAAAGTTCAAGGGCCAATTGGATAATTTACCCTAAATAAAAATAACAGTATTGTTTTATTTCAAAGTAGAAAAGACAAGAGATACACAAATTCTTCTTTGGTTTAAATAATTATTCAACTTATAACATGTCAAATTTCGATTAGTAACATTATTGACTAAGTAAAAAATATCTTTAGCATTTATTCTTCATTTAGTAACACTATTGAAGAAGTAAAATTTCGATTAGAATGCCCTTCAATTATTTTTCAAATATTTTGCAATGATACTTATAAACAACATTTTAAAAAGGAAAAATAACCTATTTCATCCCTTACATTTCACAAAAATATTCTTTTCGTCCCTCACTTTTAAAACGAAGCAATTTGGTCCCTGACATTTAAAAATTAAACCTATTACATCCCTGAACCTAATTGTCAATATGAATTAAACCATCCAATAACCCAGTAATAAATTTCGGAGATAGAATTGATAGATCATTCCGTCAACTCCATCATATTCATATGACATTTATTGAACCAAAAAAAAAATAAAAAGTATAACATAAAAGGTCATTTTTTGTTTTGGAATAATAGGACTTCTTTTTTGGGTAAATCTTTTCATGTACCGTTAGTATATACACTTGCAAGTCTACATGTATATCATAAATACAAAATTTGGTGTTTAAATTTAAATTGAAATGATATGGCAGGTACATAAACCCATCAGTGTGTACAATGACAATGTAGGAAAGATTAATTCTTCTTTTTTATGTTATAATTTTTTATTTTTGGTTTCATTAAATTTCACGTGAATATCAAGTTGAGTTGGTCCAGTGATCTACCAATTATACCCCCAAAATTTGTAATTAGGTTGATAGATGGTTTGATTCATATTGAAAATTGGGTTCAGGGATGTAATAATTTCAGTTTTTAAATGTTAAGGATGAAATTGTTTCGTTTTAAAAGTGAGGGACGAAAAGAATAATTTTGTGAAATGTGAGGGATGAAACCGGTCATTTTTCCTTTTAAAAATTTTATTGTTTCACATATGGTTATAATATAGTGCTAGAAAAAAGATTAGTGAAATGAATAGTCGAAACCAAACAACGACCAAAAAGCATAGAATAAGTAGCATTAACCTCAAGAACAAAGCACTAAATAAAACAAAGGTGTTAAAGACAATCTTTTGCAATGGTATGTTTTAAAAACTTAAAAAATTTAATTGTTTCACATATGATTTACAATATAACATTAAAAAAGGTAAGTAAATTGACAATTAAACACAAACAACATAAAAGCTTGGAACAAGAGGCATTGGTCTCAGGTATATGAGGGCTCTACTTTCACTCTTTACTCTTTCTCCCATTTCAAGACAATTCATATTTCCACTCTGAGCACATTCACTTCTGTGGCTAGTGATAACATGTTTTGCAGGTATTCATCTTCATTTGGATGGAAAATTTTTATTTAGGAAAGCTTTTAATCCATATACAGATTTAATTGGAAATTGAATTTGATCACGTTCACTATTGTGGCTAGTGATAACATTTTTGCAGGTATTCATCTTCATTTGGACGGAAAATTTTTATTTAGGAAAGTTTTTAATCCATATATAGATTTAATTGGAAATTGAATTTGATCAAATATTAAAATCTAATAAATGCAACGGTGGAATTTATTAATTTTGATTCAGACCATGTATCAATTAAATTCCACCTCAATTTTACCGAGATTACCCTATGTTATCTGAGAGTATAAGATCACAATTGATTTTCAAATATTTCTTTATTATTTAGGGCTTATGCTTTTATGATACCAATCCTACCTCAATTAAGTATCAATTTATAACAATATTAACTAAGTAAAATTTATCTATAACATTTATTCTTCATATTTTTGCCATATCAAAACTAATTATACGGAATTCAAAAGGTATACAACCTCATATTTAGTTATATATGTTTTGAAGAGCATGTATTGTACCAGTATTTGATGTATGTTTGTTCACCAAAAATGATTTCTAAAGTATGAAAAAATACACAATATTAAAATAAATAAAAATTCACGAGTCCTGCACGTGCTCAACTATTTTTAGTGTAATGAGTATTTATACATGAAAGATATTTATTTGGCTTAAGTGTCTAATCTCTGAACGAAGAAAGAAAGGAAGAAATATGATTTACAACCGAGGATGTTTTTCAAGAATATATCCAAGCCAATTCCTCCAATTTACAACTTGGTTTTGGCTTTGCTATGAAGGCATCGAGAGAACAATGAGCTTGATAAAGTGAAGATTGTTCATTATTGTATTGTTAGGTTAAAGCCTTGGAGGTAATACTTGCAAGGAAGAGAACATGGATCGACAGGACATCAAAATGCTTCTCAAGAACTGATGGGATATATAAACTGAAATTACATATCCAAGAGGGTCATCTTTTTGCTTAATTTTTGTGATGCACATTATCTGCTAGTAGTCAAGTACCAACATAGACGATGATTTTTGTGGTCAGCAATCTTGAAGTTATTCTTTGAACATTTCATAAAGCCTTCAACTTGAAGTTGTAAAATTATTGTATACAACTCATATGTGAAATGTATATGTTTTTCCCCATTCAAATATTTTCTTGAAAAGCATATTACAATAAAATTGTTCAAAAACACCTCAAAAAACAGGCAATCCAAATAGAGTGTCATGTCAATTAATAATGCTCCTCATAATTGATATTAGTCTTGGTTTGAATCATATTAGAGTTACAAAGCAAATACATTCATGTAAAACTAAATAATTTGTAACTTTTACCTACTGTGATTTCCTTAATATCCCCAAAATTATCCGTTTTGTTTCTTTTCTTCTTGAAGATTAGGCATACCAAACCAGCTAGTTTCTTTACACGTCTAAATACGCTTATACGTTATAGCAACATTTGATGTGCGTGCAAGGCTTGTGACTATAATTTGATTAGAGAGAAGTTTGATTTGATTATAATGCTTAATTTTGCCAGAAAATTGATGATTCTGTTTTGTTTTTACGGATGCAGTTTGTTGAGTATAGCAAAATGGTAATACTTGGATGGAGATATCCTAGTGTTAGAGAACATAGATCACCAGTTTGACTTCCCGGACGGATACTTCTGTGCTGTACTGTAAAGGACTGCTTCTGTGAGAAGGCTTGGAGTCAGTGGCGGAGCTAGGAATTGCAATTAGGGGGGCGAGTCTCTGTTATTTGGACCAAATCCAAATAACTTTCAAATATTATTGTTTGAGTCCTTGAGAGGGGGGCAAAGTGAAAATTTTTATCAATATCTTGGGGGGGGCAAAACAATATAATAAAAATTTTTTTACTTAGAAATTTTTTTTATAACAATTGGAGGGGGGGCAAAGTGAAATTTTTTATCAATATTTGGGGGGGCAAAACAATATAATAAAAAATTTTTTACTTAGAAATTTTTTTTTTAACAATTGGAGGGGGGTTGCCCCCCCCGGCCCCCCCCCCCCCTTCCCTCCGCCCCTGCTTGGAGTCACACCCCACAGTACCATACCAGATTTAGCAGTGCCCTGATAAGGTTCAGTGGCAGGAAGAATTGGGAGGCCTTTTTGTTGGTATGGAATTAAGTCAAAAAACAAGTTCAAATTAAGATTCTCGAATATTCTACACTGATAGTGCACATAAACTTAATCCAGTTTATATTTGGTCAAGCGTAAGAAGAAATTGTAATTCCATTTTGTGGATACAATTATTCAAGCTGAATATTGCTTATTGTTAAGAAAGTGGATATATAATCTTGGACTTATTTATATTGAAAGAAACGAGTTCAATGATTTTGTGGCAAGAAGAAACGTTAAATAATTTATACTTATTGGTAACATTTTGGTCAACTCCCCACTTTTTTGCTTTGGTAATTTTTGTAATTTAATACTAGATCAAATAATGTCATGGCTATTTATTACATAAATATAAAATTGCGTAGAATATATGCACGGATTAAATTCTTGTTAGTAAAAGAAAAGATAACAAAACTATTGGGGTCGGCCTAATGGCCAGGTACGAGTACTTAGGGCCTTCTTCCCTGTCAGAGTTCGAATCTTGTATTTAATAGTTGAAGGTAGAGAAGGGTACGGAAAGAGATGAAAGGACAAAAAGAAATGTAAAAGAAAACTGCATGTGTCAGAATCAAAAAACCAAAAGAGTAATAAACATAAAGCAAAAACCAAAGGAACCTAACAAAAGAAGGCGGGAGATGAGGTATTCCGATAGCTTTGAGTAACAGTTGAAATTGTTGCTTAGACATGGTACCTTTATTAATTAAACTATTGATTTGAGGGGAAAACAAAATAGCTTTCTAATGGCATAAGTGTAAATCACTAACCAAAAGCCACTGGCCATTTGGTCCAGTGGTCATCCCTTCTTTGGGGATGCTGGAGGTCAGGGGTTCAACCCCTGCCTCCCACAACTTGCCACTCTACGTGGCTAGTCTTTGCCCCCGCGGGGTAGCTCGAGCGGTCCGCTCCCCCTCCTTAGGGTATGGCGACTTTCCTGGCTTGTCCAGGGTTCGAGTCCCGCTGTTAACGTGTTCGGTGTGGAGTGGGGCCTCCTCTCCCGGGCCGCAGGGGATTAGTCGGGCCCCGTAAGGATTGATCCGGACACCCCTGTGTCGACAAAAAAAAAAAAACCAAAAACAATAATTTTTTATTGGCTCCCATGACATAAAAAATGTATTTAAGTGAAGAAAAGGGCAAGAAAGTAATTCCCTAAAAACTCAGCTCCCATGACCTGTAGCATAAATGTTTCAACCACACTTTAATATCTCTCATATTTTCAGACCGTCCACCACTTTGTAGTTGAAATTTAGAGACAATTTGACCAAAATTCATACTTATATAGTATAAGAATAAGAATAACACACACTGCACAAGTATCGCACATGCAAATTTTAAATGTTTACTAAGATTTTATTGGACAAGTGCACTTTTAGTGTATAAAACAATTTCTTCATACTATCTATCGAGGTACACTCCATGCATGTACTTCTTGTAAAAAAAATATTATTAGTTGTTTCAATGAAATAAATAGTGCAAGACGATAGTAAAATTTTACATAATATATAATCAAAAGTGGTTGGCAGGAATAATAAAGTAAAAATGGTTTGGAGCAAATGACTAATAAAGCATTAGTACCAAGTGATGGCACTTATATTTAGGGTGGGCAAAAACTTTTAGGTTGGCATAATTCTTCGAAAGTTAAACCTACACATAAAAATGATCAATTAAAATAGATAAGCAATGTGATGACCCCACCTCCTCCTAGGACATACCTCAGGGTTGGGTGGTCCGCCTGTCTAAGTCTTGTCGGGACTCATTCACGAACCCCAAAAGCAAGAATTTCACCAAAAGCTTCCTTCTGCACTTGCTTCAAAGATCCATAGAGTAGATTAGGGTTTTTCTTTAGATTTCTCACGAATCAAGCAAAAGATCAAGGCTACAATTTGAGATTTTCTTTTCTCTCCCTTTTCTCTCTCTAAAGTCGGTCAACACAAGAAGAAAAATGAAGGGTAGGGTTTTTAGTGATAAAATGGAAGATAAATACTAAGCTAGTCTTGGTCAAAGAGTTCTTAGATGATCGATCTTGGCGAAGCATGGTTTATGCCTATCTCTTTGTCTCTTTATTTGTCTTTAATCACCAACATATCTAGTGCTCCTCCAATTAACTCTTAACATTTCTTGTCACATAATTTCCTTTGTACAAAACTCCTTCGTGTCTACCAAATTTATTGCATACACCTCACAAGTTGATCATACTCACCTTTGCACGAAACTCAACATGCACCAAATTATATAAGGCAAAAGGATTAACATCATGACTCAGCCATTAAAGCAACCAAGAGCAACTAAGAAATTAAGGCAAGTAAATTACAATAAAAGAAATTAGAAATTAACTTAATAAAAAAATTAAAAAAAAAAGCTTTCAGGTCCTCACAAGCAAGGGAGAAATTTAAATTAATGAAAGAATACAATTTTTAGCTAGAAATTTAGAAGGTATAAAGAAAAGTAAATTAAGTTCTGAAGTGCTGAAGTGAAAAGTAAATTTTTCCCTGACTTCTTACCTTTTTTTTTTTTAATTTCCAACGTATATTTGCCTTTATTTTGGTTTTGTCCTAGTCAGGAATATGGAAAATGGAATCATCGTAAAGAAAATTTTCTTGATGACAAAAAGCGATGAAAGATACATGTGAAACTATACGAAAATTGGAGAAGCCATAAACTAACAAAACAAAACTAGACTTAGATTACATATTGACTGGAGGTATATGCCATGTATGATGAAGGTCACTCTCGTTGTGACCCTGTTGTTCTTTTTTCAGGCATGTCACCCTCCCTCTCGGCCTATTTATTTACCATAGGCACTGACACTTAGCATAATCAAAATTCACAAATAACTGTGTCAAATTTATCCATCTCAAGACCACAACTTTCCAATTGTTTGTATGCATAAATTGGCAATGACATGAAAACCCACAAAAAAGATTTGATTAGATTACATGACAAAGCACCATTAATGTAAATATATATATATATATATATATAATTTGAAAAAGTGAAACAAAAAGACTGCACATAAAAGAACACAGCTTTGGATGTCTACAGATAAAAGGGTATGCATATATAAAAGAGTAATAATCAATGCACTGAGTTTAAAACATTTACCTAATGAATGAATTTCACGTCATGTATGTGGGAGCAACTATCACTTAGTATAGAAGAGCAACCATGTGAAGAAGCACTAAAGTTACAGGTTGTGGAGAAAACTTGAAAAATTTGGAAAAAAAAAAACGGTTGATAAAGATTGATTGACTGGAGAAGAATCTGGTAAAAGACTGTTAACAAATGATGTAGGAAGTTAAAAAAATAAAAACAGCAGTAATATGTCGTATACCAGATGATGCAAGAGTGAAGGGAGAAATAGTAGTTGAATGGGATAGGTGGAAATTGAAGTTAATAGTTTTAGCTTAGTAGAATTTCTATATACATGCAGTGGATAATAGTTAATAAGAGTAAACTTGGAAATACAAAAAGTCACTGGAAAAATTTACACCAAACTAACTAAGTACAGAGGCTTTATTATCGTAGAGATGATAAAATTTTACCGTCTATTGCTATCATGTTCAAAGTTTCTTACTGCTACTACTATTGCTATTACTATTACTACATATTATTGCTATTACTATTAATACTACTGCTGCTGCTTTTAGGATATAAATCTATATGTGTTCACAGAATCATTTACTGGGAAATCATATACCCATCAAGTTTCATCAGTACTCCAAAAATTGTTCGTCGGTGATTTGTTTTACTATTGCAAAGCGATGTGGACCATACGGTAAGAGAAATCTCTTGAAATGCTTCACGTATTAGACTTTAAGGAATACTTTTTTTTTTCTTTTGAAATGATTACGAGCACCTTAGATTGAAATGAATACACATGGATTTTCAAATGAACAACATCAGCTCAAACAGTGAGATGGAAACTTAACATGTAGAAAATAATTTAAGATCTTAGATATCTTATGCTATAAATGGATTTAGAAAAGAAGATAAACCTGTTTATAGTTACTAGAATTCCCATGCATTGCACGATTGGCAGTTTGGCACCTATTTGTAAATGCCAAGTAATTTCCATGTGGCCTCTCCACGACTTGTAACACTATATAATGTTTTTTTCAACTACCTAATCGTCCATCAAATTGATGTCAATGCGAGAGTAATTTGCAACACCCTTTTTGATACTCAAGAGACTGCAAAATGTAGTTGGATCATAACCATATTTATAAGCGTCTTAGCAAGTATTAGTGTATAAAATCATGCCACAATTACCTTATATTTCATTCCTCAATCACAATTTGTGGAAAAAGTGGGACGTATATTGCACTTGCATAGATTGATGATGGAAATTAATGAAATTTACACAAACTATTTACGACGAGACCCCAAAAAGGGCAAAAAAAAAACCACATTTATAGGCGTCTTAGCAAGTATTAGTGTATAAAATCATGCCACAATTACCTTATGTTTCATTTCTCAATCACAATCTGTGCAAAAAGTGGCGCGTATATTGCACTTGCATATATTGATGATGGAAATTAATGAAATTTACACAAACTATTCTACGACGAGACCCCAAAAAGGGCCAAAAAGGAAAAAAAAAAAAAAAAGTAGCTAGTCTTTCCTCAGAATTGAAGATTGGCAAATTGTTGTGTGTCCCATACCAGACCAGTTGGATATGAACTTTTATATGCAGCAATATAGCATCTTCATTTTGACCCTTCACACCATCGTCCCAACGCATCCAATCAACCTTCAAAAGCTCCTTTTTGTTATTTTATCACTCGAACTGTTGAAATTGGCTTATTCGAGTTGAGTTGGACTTTCCTTTCACCCCCATAGAGGTTAAAAGTAACAGAGTACGTAAGGATCCAACTACAAAATGAATTTCAAGAGAAGCGAATAAGGGAGCTGAGAGTGCTAATCTTTTTGAATCTCTTTAGAATTCTACTCTAACTTTTGTCAAGCAACTCATGCATGATGATTTCCAGCAACATCATTAATAAAATTTCTATCTGTTCTTTTATTAAAAAAAAAGGGGATCCAACTATAAAGAAATATTTAACATAATTAACTTTCAATAGAGATAATGGGAGGAGCCAAACTGAAGCAGATGTTTTGATTTTGAGAACTTAAATGGATAGTATGTATTCTGCTATGCGTCCAATGTACTTTGTCTGTGTACCCAAAAATGACAAAAAAAGGGAAAAAGAAAAAGAATTGCACCACTATTTCATAAGTTAATTAAATAAAAGGACTCCTCTTTTTCTGAACAATGTTAGTAATGCAAATCGTTTAGAATTAGCAAAACATGCATTGGATTAGACTAAAGGATGTAGAATGGAGGGATTCAATCTCACTTTGAAGTTTCACAGATATTCCTGACAGTTGTTCAGTACAATATTTAATGTAACGATTATCATCATAAATACAAGTTGCCGTTTTGCCAAAATAATAATAATCATAAAAGGAGACTGATATCGGAACCAGTGAGGAAGGGGAAGAACCTAGTGCAGATACATCCTAATCCTAATGTGCTCTCTGTTCTATTTAATCAACCATTTCCTTTTGATGCTAGCATTTTGTTACTAGACTCCTTTAAAAATAACTATACATGGTTCTGTATAAGTTCTCTTACTTCTACCAAGAAAAAAAGAAAAGGGTAGAACTAAGTATTGGCTATTTATAAAGTTTCGGAACTGGAATAACACACTCTTTGAATAGCAAAATCTACTGTTGATTCTCACCCAAGGAAAAGCCTATCAAAATTTTGATCATTAGTCACCCCACGATAATAACAGCCATTCCAAAGTTTGAATCAGTTTCTCTTTGGTACCTTTAACAAAAAGTCCTTCTAGGAAGACCGTTAAAACCTAGCACTATCATGTCTCTCTGAATTAGTAATCTTCTTTTGACTCGTCCTAAAGATTTTTAGATAGGAGAGAAAGAGGAATATAAATGGTGATCTACCTAATTCTGTCGTTTTCATGCTGCCCATTACTAATCATTGATGGTAAATGGGACGAAATCAATAGTTGAAGTTGTTCCAACAAGTTAACGTCCTTTTTCATTTTGCTTCTGAAAGATAAGTGTTTACAACCTTGGTCACTGCTATGTCTTATACGTTCTTTAATGCCCTGTCAACCTCCGTATTTATCGGACTCGATTTTTATATCAGGTAATATTGCCGAATATCTATTCTATGTTATAAGCAACCAAATGATAATATATTGGCATTCATGGATAATAAAAACTAATTTATGCTCAATAATGTCTCTTGCTTTTGAAGCGTATAATGGATCTATGCTCTATAGTGGATAAGTTGGAAGTTTAGGAAAGACAAGATTCCTTCCTACTTTCAAGATCCAGCGAATTATTTGCTACGCAACAAGATTCTCTTTCCATTTTTCCAACTTTTTTGATTAGGCAATAAAAAATTTCCATGGCAGAAAAAGTAGACTTATATATGCTGTAACCCGGTGGAACTAACCAAGAAAAGATCCTCCCACAGTTGTTACGAATAAGAACAAACATGGGTTGTCACCATCTTACACAAATTCTGCTTACATTCTCAGCAGCAGCTCTCATGATCTCTCTTTCATCTGCTGTCACTCAGAACATCTTGTACACCATTTGTTCTCAAACTCAGAGTGAAGAAATCTGTGTACGAATTCTTGAGAGCGATCCCAATACAAAGTCTTCGACCCTCCCTCAGCTGTCTCTGATATCCATCAATCTGACGAGAGAACAAACCAATAAGAATTACAAGATTTTCAGAGACCTGCAAGCCAACACAACTGCTGGATCATTGAGGAGGTCTTACGGCAAGTGTTTGAGAATTTATAAGCAGATGATCGACAAAATTAATGATGCCTATCAGTTATCCCAACTGGGAAGGTACGAGGACATACATCAATTAGGACAGGCGCAAACGCTGGCCTACAACTGCGAGAATGGACTTCCTTCAAATTCAACCACAGCTGCAGATACTGAATCCATGATCTTAACTTGTGAAGCTGCAGCTAGTGTTAACTTGTATATTGCATCTTCTATTCCTGAATCTTAATGCTAATTAATTCATGTCTATATTGAGGTTTAGCTTTTCATTTCTAGTTTCATTGCACCCAAAAAAAAAAAAAAACCACTTCCTGTTTCAATGAGCTTCGACAAGCCAAAGAGGCATATATCTGCGTAAGTTCTTGATTTGCTCTTCGTCCCATAAGATTCGTGTATTGGCAAAGGCAAATTAGGCATACCCGTGTAATCTTCAATACCAACATTCAGTTAGGCAATCTCCACTTAATGGAGGTTGAGATGCTTGCTACTGCAGTATTGCCACATCACTTGGAAAGTGTCCCCACCCACCCGCCTTTCCTCCCCCAAGCAACCATCATTCTTTTTTTTTGGGTGGGGGTGTTCAAAAACAGCCATCGCTCGATAGTTACCAACAGGGCTGTTAAAAAAATCGATCAGCTCAAAAATTTAATTGAGTTTGACTCGATAAGGTCCGAACTTGACTCGTCAATTTTAGTAAACGAGTCGACTTCGAGCTAAGAATTTACTCAATTGATTAATGAGCCGAGTAAACTCGAATCGTTTGTTATTCAAGTAACTTGTTTGGACTCGATAAGGAAGGATATATATATATATATCATTTCACAAGTCAAAAGAATAGAAATTGAAAATTACATATTTTATTGATTTTATTGTAATCAATTCAAGCTCGTGCGAGCTCGGCTCTTTGTGATAAATGAGTCGAAGTCGAGCTTAAGCTCGAATCATATGTTCCAATTAGCGAACCGAGTTCGAGCACTCTTCAAGGCTCGTCCAATTAGTCGAGCACAAGTCAAAAGAATAGAAATTGAAAATTAGATGTTTTTATTGTGATCAATTCGCATGAGCTTGAGTTCGGCTCGTTGTGATAAACGAGTTGAACTCGAGCTTAAGCTCGAATCACATGTCCCAATTAGCAAGCTGAGTTCGAACACCCTTCAAGGCTCGTCCGCTTAGTTGAGTGAGCTTGAGCCAGCATGAGTTGAACTCAACAGTCAAATACTCAACTCGACTCGACTCGAATTGATTAACAACACTAGTTACCAAGTAGTCAATACGAACTCATTTTAGATATCACTTATTAGAATCATACATGTTTAGATCAAATTGGATTGGACCTTATTCTGTCACCTGTAGATTGGTAATAAAAACTAGGCTTTGTGCCCCATCTTTCGCGGGGTGTCCATTATTGATTGTATTATAGTAATGTAAGATTTATTTAATAATGTATGGATAGAGTGTTGTGTATGATAATGGAGTTGAAATAGTGGATAGAGGAGTGATATATTGGATTGATTTGTTTGTAAATAGATATCGTAAAATTGATGTGATTTGTATTGTGTTTTTTAAAATTAATATGATTTAAGCCTTTGACAGATAATATTCGTTTTAATTTTTTTATTTCGTTTAGTGATAAGTAAATTTTATTAAAATTAATGGAATATATATTGTTTTAAAGTTGATAGGACAAAGAATTAAGTGGAGAATTACACTGAGAGTATTATAATTTATTGTAGTTTGGATGTTGGTAGTCTGTTTAATTTAGACTGATGACATTTTCATAATTCAGATAATTAGAACGAGGAAGCGTGCATTGTTGTAGTCAAAAATTCTACGGAAAGGATATAAAATAATGGGAAGTTTCGTTGGAAAATAAATGGATAGTAGATTGATTTAGTTATGAATGAATGTGGTTGTAATTGATGGAAGTTATATATTTTTTAATTAATAGAATTTGAATAAGTGATTTTTATTAATTTTGAGAGATGAGCGATTTTATATTAATAGTTTATTTATAAATGGATATTATCAAAAGTAAGGTGATGTGCATCAATTTTTTTATAAGAAATAGAAGCGGTTGCATATGGAAATTATAGAGTTTAATTACAGTAATTCGCAGCAAATTGTTAAATATTTATTGTTTGATGTTTATGCGACTTATTTTATGTTACTTAATGTTGCGGTGAATTTGTATTAATATATAGATATAGGTATATAACATATTTTTTTAATATGTATACATATGTGTGTGGGTGCGTGCGTGCATGTTCAGTATTTTATTCGAGGTGATATAATGGTTTAATTCTTTTTAGTGTCTATATTTTTCTGTGGTTTTGTGTGTGTATTACATTTTTTTTTTTTATTTGTGGTTTTGTGTTTATATCAGGGAATGTTTATTAGGTAGACAACGAACGACTATTCATTTATAAATAAGCATCTAATTAATCATTACTTTGTATTTATCGCATCCAGGTTACGTTACTCAATCTTAAAACGCAACACCTTTAAAGCAATGATTCGGAGGCTTAAGAAAAATATTACCGAACACTCTAATGTTAAAGCGCAAAAGCTTTAAGCTAATAATTCAGCAATTAAAAAATATTATAGATGCAAGATTTTAAAAAAAGAGAGGGAAATTATGCTAATGCAGAGCAACACAATCGATTTGCATTCATCAAATGCACATAAAATTTCCTTCAATGTATACATTTTCCGGCCAATCTCTGTTTGGATTGTAAATTATTTGAGATATTTTTACTGTAACACTTTTTGTAATGTGATATATATGAGATAAAAAGGTATATTGAAAATTGTAATGATGATGTAAACAAATAAATTTTGATAAATAATCCGCAATCCAAACAAACCTATTTCTGTGCACACATACATAGACACATATATTTGGCAGAAAATTATATAATAAACATACAAAGGCCCACAAAGAAAGCGGTTGAAGGCAGCACCTGCAACGGTGCAAGGTACAAGAAACAAAAGGACAAATTTGACACCTAAACTGCAAAGAAACCAAGACAAAAGGCCACAATCCGAACAAGGGACAAAAGCTAAAAGGAGAAAAAAGGCAACGGCAGACAAAGCTGCTTTATGCAGTGTTTAGATGTAATGCTGAAAGACAAAAGGGCAAAATCAGCCGCAGAATCACATCGAAACCGGGACAATCAACTGTAGCTGGTCACTCGGCACTTTATGTAGTTTAGGATAGGATGCAGTAGATAAAAGAACATATACTCTTTTGAAACAGAAATAGCTTAATGAAAATGAATGGAAAGTGAGAAGATGCAAACATCCTATTTCTGCAAGACGGTTGCTGCAGAGTTAGAAATGGCATGCAACCGAGCAAGTTACCAATTCAAAGATTACAAGCTTAACCTTTTTCTTGCCCCTAACTGTCCGCTATGATAATAACTTCCCAAATCATCCAACCAAACTGGAGTGTCAACAGTAACATGAACCATGCCAGTAGGCCACAGGATTTCATCACAGCCATCACAATTCACAGAATTAACAATAGACTCTTCACAGATGACTAGAAGCTCTAATAAGAGGGGATAATATCCATCCATGCTTTCTCATAAATTAATGGAATCGAATGCATGCAAAGCTGATCAGATCGGCAGTCCGGCAGCAAATCCTCTGTCAATTTGGCACCACAAATTACTATCGAAACAGAAAAAGGGTCAAACCAGACTCTAGATATCTATCCTACACTGCCACATAAACAGGCGCTTATCTCCCCAACAGAGCAACACGATCCTTCTGCACAGCCAGAGCCAGGCTGATGTCAAAAAGTTCACACCGAATTGGCATTTCCATTTCATAGAAAGGGTTCTTCAAAACAAAATCAGTGTATAATTCATAGACGTGCTTCAAAAGAGCTTCCATGTGTAGTGTTCCAGGTTCACAGACCACAAAAAATTTTGTCCCTGCAAGCATTTACTTACACTAGTTAAGTAATTTCTAATGTGATAAAGAAAGATCAAACTGTACAAATTCAAAGAATACAATCATCCTTTGTATTAGCTTTGTTCTTAGGTGCAACGCTCAATATGATGCAAGGGTAGAACAGAGTTTATTCCACTTGGGATTAAAGCTCACTAGGAAAACAGCCAGGCCACTCAAAAGTATCTTTTTGCTTGTGCAATGCCAATGTGGAATAGCAAAATGTAAGAAAGACAGCCACATTAGAAAAATCAAACAATTACCCTGAACAGAACTTCATACCCAACATATGTATGTAATGCAATCACCTCCTTTCCATATTTATGTGATGCAATCACCTCCTTTCCGCCTTTTTATCAGCTATGTTCTTTAAGTGCAACACTCAATATGATAAAGGGTAGAACAAAACTTAGGAGTGAAGCTCACTGGGAAAACAGCCAGGCCACTGGAAGTATCATTTCCTTATGCAACGCCAACATGGAAAAGCAAAATGTAAGAAAGACAGCCACATTTTAAAAAAATAAAAAAAATTACCCGGAACAGACCTTCATACCCAACATATGTATGTAATGCAATCACCTCCTTTCCATTTATATTCTTATCCATCTTTAAATCTCTCATTTTGTAATACTAGAGCAAAACTTTAGATCTTCAAGTTGGACTTTCATCTCCAGAACAAGACTTGGAAGAGCACACAAGAATGCCTCCCCCAACCAAACACCCACCCCCACCCCCAAAAAAAAAAGAGTTGGTCAGACTTGCAATCTATCTAAAACCTGTACAGAACAACCGAATGTCACAGGAATGGCAAAAATTATTGTAGCTTGGAAAGTTGATAAAATGAGCTGTCAATAGCACAGCAGTGCTTCTGTCATGAAGATAATGTAGTCTGAAATCCACTAACAGTCATTTAGCTTAATGCAAGAAGAAGCTGGCAAGGATTGTCATACTTCTGGGTTCCTCTTCATGTGTTAACATAAGTAGGTTGGACAACTAAACATATTTCTAGTATTGGTAAATAATTACAAATATTTACATGCTATATTCTTATCCTAGACTAGAAATGTGAAAATTAAGGCTTAATTTGAACCATAAATTGCCCCAAACAATTGCGACCTCAATTGGTGAGACCCAAGTCCCAATTTGCCATCCCAGTTGGACATGTTCAAAGTGCTCTGTTCCTGAGTCTTTAGCCGATACCTTATCAAAATTTTGGGGAGCATCTACAACCTAGAATATAACTCATTTCCTTGGTTTTAGGAGTAGTTATATTTACCCACCTAACTAGAACGGAAGTTCAGGAGTCCTGTTTCTGTCAAGAAACAGTATTTAATACAATATCTTCATTATTGTAAAGAAACTCATCATATCATTATATATTTCATTGCAAGAAAAATAAGTAACTATAGTGGAAGCTGTCACGTCCAGAAACCCAGTCTCTCGGGTGAGCTATATGGCCGGCAACTTAACAGTTCCGACTTAATCAAACACAAACCAAGCATTACATGCAGCAATGTACGACTCTATGCACTAGCTCTACCCCACAAACCTGTAAACTGCTTTTACAAGCTTGAGTTCGCATGTAAGATTCAACTGCTCTGCATTAGAAAATGAAAAATTTGCAGAAAAAAATGCCCATAACAAAAATTTATATTTTTCTTTTTTGGGGCATACTAAACAATGGAAAGAGTTTCATATTTCAGCAGTGAGTGTATAGGCATGCCTGTTTAACATCCACTCAATGTTGACTAAAGTGGTACGATCTATCCAATCCAAACATCCTCTATCATCCATTCAGTATAAAATCTAAATTTCCATATTTCATGGCGTTGCCTGATCAAACGAATACAATTTTCTTAATTTGGCCCTTGATAGTTTAGGCCTCAACCATCTGGGAAAATCTATACATTCTTGTTTTTTAGGATGCAGTAGTTTCTTGTATGTATAACTCTTCAAATACTCGTCCTAACTATGACAGTTCTTAAGCTTAAGGCCAAATTCAGACCATGAAATGTCTCAAAACAATCTAGGCCCCAACCATAAAGGCCCAAATTTAAACTGTCCCTATTGATGTGTTGGCTTTCCAACAATTTCTTTCTGATATCTAAATTAAACCTTAAGCTTATAATGCATGTGACTCGTACGTTTCAAATAACTTCAATCTAAATTATGTTCCCGTGCATGTAATTCATACAATAACTACAGAAAAATTCAGAAAAGGAAGAATAGCTAGTTTGATGAGTTTACAGACAACATTACCAGACATTAAAAAAAAAAAAAAGTTTTCCCTTGACAAAGTTTAGAAGGCAAATATAATTATTTTAATCTAGATTTTGCTTAATTCTAGCCCAGGTAAAGCAAATCCGAACATGAAGACCATTCCCCCAATAATCTTGATTCAGAAATAGGAACAACTTATTCAGCAGCGTTAACCACATAGGAAAATAGAGAAACTTTTCTCATGCGAGCAAAAAAGAAAATGACAAAAAGCATGTAAGGGAAAACCTACATCGAGAAAATAGATTTTGAAGCGCAATTCAAACGAAAAGAACCCATCTACATCGAATCTTTAGTCATAAAAATTAAGCAAAAAAATGAAAACTTTAACTTAAAGGCAAAAATGTGGAGGAATAAGGAGAAAACCAGTGAGGGATTGGAAGCAGTGGAGATCGAAAGTGTCAGCTTGAAGAAGTTCAATCCCAGAGCAAGAAGGAACAGGGGAAAGCTGCTGAGAGATGGCATGCATCGAATGCCATAGACTGGCCAATCTCAAGCTGTCGTTGGTGTCCATTCGTCCTGCCGATCCATAGTCTTTGTAGAAAATTAGGCCCCCTGATTTATTGATGATGTATAGGCTGTAAATCGCTGCCATCTTCCCAATTCTATCCAATCCAAACTTCAACTGATCCTCTCAATTCTCTCTCGACTCTGAAGAAGAAAGCCACCCCAAAGACTGAAAACTTGGTACACTACAGACTACAGACTGGATTTGGTGCTACTCGTAAGGTAACCCGTAATCGAAAAGCATATGGGTTATGGGGTCGGGTCAATTTTCTAGCCCACAACCATTTACATTTTTTGGGTTGATAGGGATATAAACGAATTTATTCAAATTGAACATTCTAATGCTCAAACTTGTTTGATTATTTTAAGAAATTATAAATTTTATTTAAATCGGGTAGGTTTATTTACCAAGTCAAACTTGAACGAATTTTTTGTCGAATTTAAAAGGTATCGAACATAAAATGCTATTCTAAATGTGTTATGGCTATCTAACTAACCAAATTCCAATAAATTTTTACTGAACCAAACTCGATTCGAATATCGAATGATTCATCTTTCAATCCCCTGGATTGGTAATGCTAACTAATACACGTCTCCATAATTGTTAAAATCTCCCTTGTAATTTTTGAAATTACAGTAAATCCTTCTAAGATTTATGTCACATTGTATATATATATTATATAGTATATACTTATAATTGTGAGTTAGATTTCAAAATTACTTCTTTCAATATCATGCATCAATGTTTATCTATATTTGCTCGAATGTACTTCCTTTGTTCTTTCTTTAGACCAACAATATTTGCATTGTCTTTTTTTTTTTAAAAAAAAAAAACTTTATATTAGCACCTTCCTCTTGTTTCAATAATTCGCTTGATGACCATTGGAATATTAATCGCTATGCTTTGGATTTTCTTTTAGTAATAAAAAGAAATCTAACATAAGTACTTAGGTTAGTACATACAAATTTGAAATGAGAAACAAATTATCACTAATACAATATCTTGTGGAATGGTACACGCTTGAGTACGAAAACGACAACTTATTTTTACAAACCTATCGCAGGAACACTTGGTATAACCTTGTTTGGAAAGAAATTTTCTATCAAAAAATCTTTATATTTTTCGTGAACATATTTTTCAATTATTTTTTACCTTATATATATCAAATCGTTATAAAAACTTATAATACATTTTTTACAAAAACTCCAAAAAATTGCAATTCAAATACGGTTGCCTTTGAATCGATGGGAGACAATCACAAATGGAATGAATATAAATAACATGGCACTCAAGTTTAGTTAGCTAATAAAACTAAATCTTTAACTCCAAGTATTAACTTCATTATACTCCGCATCAAAACTTCAAAAATCACCCAATACTAGCACATCTTATTCCTATTGTAAACGTACTCAATATAAGTTGTAATACTGCTCTAAAAATATTACCTATTTTTTGTTTTGAATACATCTTATACCTACTAATAATGTATTACAAAGTTCCTATGCTATGATCCAGAAACTAATAACAGCAACAACACCAGCAGACATAACAAATCAAAAGGCAAAATAACACAGAAAAGGTTAAAGCTTTACAGTAGCAACCAAAATTCCTTAATTCTTTTGTCCTAAAAGATACCAATCAACACACAATCAAATTAAGGGGTACCGTTTCTAATCACGAAAAAGGTAATTCCAAGCCTTAACTCACAAAGCTCAGAAACTCGTATATAAGCCATTGCCAAAATCACACCGACTCATAAATTAAACAGATCGAAAACAAATATTTTCCATTTTCCCCAATTTTTTTCATTTCTTCTTTCTTTAATGCAGCACGGCACAGATGAAATCAAGAAGAAACTTTTTCTTTCATCTTTATCTTTCTTCTAAATCAAGACATGGGATCAAATCAAAATTCAACAACGAAGAAACAAAATAATGAAATAAAAGAACTAAGATCTAAAGCAAGAGATCAGATCTAATCAAAGTCAGATCTACAACTACATAAGATGACACATAACACGATTGACACATAAAAAGTAGTAGAAAGATCACACAGATGCACGAACACAGGAAATGAATAAGAGAAAGATTGATGAATAGCTAAAGATCTTACAATCGAGTAGAAAGTTGTGGAGCGAGAGAGACTCTAGAGAGAGCAGAGCTGCAGAGGGCGATGTGTTATGGACCAGAAACCAGAGAAGCCAGAGCTTTTGCAGGAATCAGAAGGAACAAATTCAAGCAAGAGACTAATTATCAATGAATCAATGAAACAGTAAATGTATGAATCTGATCCTTCCTTAATTGAATCTTGGAAAATAAATTACAAGAACAGAAATGATGATTCTAGCTAAGAAGGGGTAAGAATCGAAGGAAAAATTGGGAGGGAAACTGAGGATTGCTCCTCAAGCAAATTCTGATGAATCTGGACAAATGAATTCAAAAACTGCCTCTCCTTGAGCAGAGAAGCCTGCTTATAAAGCTAACTAATCCTAACAGATTACTAACTAGGCCAATAAAAGCAATACACGTGTCTAATCGCATCTGCAAGTTGCATCTACAAGTTGCCGCGCCTGAGGTTCTGTTAGAACAACTGAAACCCAGGAAAGGCGTGATCCGTTGGTCATGCTTTTGACAACCTCTTTATCCAATGTCCACGTCTTCGGTTTCTTAGCATCCACGCCTTCATGTTCTTGCTTCCTAGTTTCTGCTTACTCAGGCTTTTTTGTAGTTGTTTTGCCTAGTGATCGCGCCTTTCTACTCTTGACATTCACGCCTTCTTGGTTCCTGCTTCCTAAGTCTTGCTTTCATCTTTAGTTAGTTTGTCTACTCCATTACAATACCTCCCACTCGCAGCAAACCTTGTCCTCAAGGTTGGAATTGAGGGAATTTCTCCCTAATCTTCACAGCATCCTCCCAGGTTGTGTCTGCTGGTTCAGTTCCCCACCATTGGATTAACCATTGTGCTACAACAGCGTTCCCCCTCTTGATAATTCTCCTGCCCAGTAAGGTCTCTGGTTCCACTCTAATGAGCCCTCTTTCATCCGTGTCTGGCAGTTGTAGGATAGCGGTAGTCTTATCTCCTAGTTTCCTCTTTAGCAAGGACACATGAAAGACAGGGTGTATCCTGGATGTAGAAGGCAGCTTAAGCTTGTAAGCGACCTTTCCAATCTTTTCTTCTATGAGGTAGGGGCCAAAGTACTTGGCAGATAACTTGGTATTGTTCTTGACCATCACAGTGGATTGTCTGTAAGGCTGTAGTCTTAAGTACACCCAATCACCTACTTGGAATTCCCTCTCACTCCTGTGTTCATCAGCATATCTTTTCATCCTTTCTTGAGCAGTCTTCAGGTTATGCTGCAATAGCTCATCCATCTGTCTCCTGTCCCTTATATAGTCGCCCACTGTGGCTACCTTGGTTTGTTCATAGGGGCCAAGGGCTAGCTGTGAAGGCTTGGATCCATACAAAGCTTCAAAGGGGGTCATCTGTATAGCAGTGTGGTGGGTAGTGTTGTACCACCACTCGGCCAAGGAAAGCCATGTGTTCCATCTCTTAGGTTCCAGGTGTGTCATACACCTGAGATACATTTCTAGTACTTGATTGACTCTCTCTGTTTGGCCATCTGTTTGAGGGTGGTAGGCTGTACTCAGGTTTAATCCCACCCCCAGCAGTGTGAACAGCTCTGTCCAGAACTGGCTGATGAAGATCTTGTCTCTGTCTGAGATCATGCTCTGAGGGATGCCATGTAGCTCACAGACATGGTCCAGAAAAATCCTAGCTACCTTTGTGGCCTCAAAGGGGTGAGCCAAACTTATGAAGTGTGCATACTTAGTAAACCTGTCTACTACAACCAGGACAGTATCCTTCCCTTCAGATTTAGGTAACCCTTTTATGAAATCCATGGTAACATGACTCCAAGAATGTTGTGGAGTAGGGAGTGGTTGAAGTAGGCCTGGGTAGGCCACACGTTCATCTTTACATTTCCTGCAGGTATCACATTGCAATATTGCTGTCTTGATCTCTTTGAACATACTTGGCCAATAGAATAACTGTTTAGCTCTCATCCAGCTGGCCTGTATGCCTAAATGTCCACCTAGCTGTGAGTCATGAAGGGCAGTGATGAGTGTCTTCCTTATTTCTCCCCCCTTCCCAACCACAACTCTCCCTTTATACCTCAGAATTTCGTTCTGATAGCTATAATCTGAAGCCTGTCCTGGAAATGCTAAGATTCCCCTGATAAGGTCCTGAGCCCAGACATCTCCCAGATAGCTTTCCATCATCTCTTTCATCCATTCAGGTATAACTGTGGTGGTTATTGCACACTTGGCTTCCTCTTTTCCTATTTTGGAGAGGGCATCAGCTACCACATTCTCCTTTCCTTTCTTGTAGCATATCTCATAGCTTAGCCCCATCAGTTTAGTTAGCCACTTCTGTTGGAGGGGGGGTGATGATCCTCTGTTCCAGCAGGTATTTTAGACTTTGGTGGTCAGTGTTGATGATAAAATGGTGACCCTCCAGGTAATGCCTCCACTTAGTGACTGCTGTGACTAAGGCCAGTAGTTTTTTTTCATAAATTGACAGTCCCAAATTCTTCTGCCCCAAGCTTTGACTAAGAAAAGCCAACGGTCTCCTGTTCTGCATTAGTACAGCTCCTATTCCCCCATAACAGGCATCAGTTTCTACTATAAAAGGTTGAGTGAAGTATGGAAGAGCTAGTACAAGGGTGCTGCACATAGCTAATTTGAGCTTCTGAAAAGCATCCTCAGCCTCCTCTCCCCAGTGGAAGCCATCCTTCTTGAGGAGGGTGGTTAGGGGTTTGGCAATAGCACCATATCTCTTGACAAATTTTCTGTAGTAACCTGTCAGTCCTAAGAATCCCTTTAGCTGTTTGGTGTTCCCTGATCTTGGCCACTGCATCATGTTGTCAATCTTCTTGGGGTCAACTCTCACTCCATCTGCTGAAATGATATGGCCTAGATATTCTACCTGCTTCTGAGCAAAGGAGCACTTGCTCTCCTTAGCATAGAGTTGGTGTTGCCTTAGAATTTCTAAGACTTCAGTAACATGCTGGACATGTTCCTCCAGTGTAGGGCTGTAGATTAGTATATCATCAAAAAATACTAATACATGCTTCCTGAGTTGCTTCTGGAATACCTGGTTCATCAATCCTTGAAAAGTTGCAAGTGCATTGGTCAGTCCAAATGGCATGACCTTGAATTCGTATAGTCCTTGGTGTGTTCTGAAAGTTGTTTTAGGGATATCTTCTTCCCTTACCCTTATCTGGAAGTACCTTGCTCTGAGGTCAATTTTGGTGAAATATTTGGAACCATGCAATTCATCCAACAGTTCATCAATAAGGGGCATAAGGAACTTGTTTTTTACTGTCAGGTCATTTAACTGTCTGTAGTCCACACAAAACCTCCATGATCCATCCTTCTTCTTGACCAGCAGCACAGGTGAGGCAAAAGGGCTGCTACTGAGCTGGATGATCCCAGAGTGTAGCATCTCCTACACTAGTTTCTCAATCTCTGTCTTTTGAATATAGGAACACCTGTATGGCCTAATTTGGAATGGCTTTGCTCCCTCCTTGAGAGTGATGCAGTGATCCTGGCTTCTTGCAGCGGGTAATCCCTGTGGTTCCTGGAATATATCTGCAAAGTCCTGCAGTAGCTTCTCCATAATTGGTGGAGTTGGCTCCTGGACTGGTTCCCTGTCCTCCACTGCATTTACCTGTGCCAGAATTTCATACGTTTGCTTCCTGGTCCACTTATGCAGTCTACTCCCTCTTATAAGCTTTAATTGTATGGTATTGTCCTCTCCCTTTAGCTCTACCTATTGTTTCCCTTTTCTGAACTTCATACTTAGTCTTCTAAAGTCAAATTCCATTGGACTGTTCCTGGCTAACCAATCTACTCCTAGTATCATGTCACACCCTCCCAGCCTCAGTGTATTGAACTGATGTAGGAATTCATATCCCTGCATCCTCCATGCTACAGGCTTGGCAATGTTTCTGGACTGCAGTTTCTCCCCGTTTGCCACTCTAACTGACAGAGTCTCCCTCTTTGTTACCAGTTTCAAGCTTCTAGCCAATTGTTCATCAATAAAATAATGTGTACTACCACTGTCAACTAGTGCAATAATGGCCCTTCCCTGAATCATCCCCTTAATCCTGATGGTCTTGTGTTCATTCCCCCCAGCCAAGGCATGGATAGATACTTCCATGAGTTAATTCTCTAACTCTCCTCCAATACAGTCGCAGAATATATCAGCCTCATCATTCTTCTCCCCCTCTCCCACAGTTCCTGGCATCTCCTCCTCTTCCATAATCAACAGGTTTAAATGAGATTATTTACATACATGTCCTAATGTATATGGTTCAGCACATTTGAAGCAAAGTCCCTTTTCCCTCCTATGGTTGAGTTCTGCTGGGGTGAGTTTTTTGAACTGGCTCTGAGTATTGGGGTGGTTATTGTAGGCTTTGGGGATCTGTTTGTCAGGTAATTTGGGGTAGCTTGGAGTTTTGTCAGGAAGTTTGGGATAGTTTGGGATTTTAAGCAGAGGTTTCTGGTAACTGGGGCTATAGGAGGGAGCCTTGTGGATTTTCTGCAAGGCTCTTAGGTTCCTCTCCTGCAGTTTGGCAGCTTCCACAACATCCGCCAGTGTTTTATGTTTGGCTAGTTTTACCATAGTTACTATTTCTTCTTTTAATCCACTTAGAAAGCATGTTTTGTAATAGCAATCTTGCTGATGAGGGAGGGAAGGCATTACCAGGGCTTTGAGCATTTCGAATTTCTCCAAGTAGTCAGCTACTGAACCTGTTTGCATCAATTTGTTGAACTCTTTTATGGCTTCCTCAGGGGAGCCATCTCCAAACCTTTCACATAGCTCATTGCAGAGTTCTTCCCATGAAATATCCTCCCTTCCATTGAATACACCATGAAACCAGATATCTGCCTTATCCCTGAAATAGAGTTCTGCAACTTCAGACTTCATTTCCTCCTCTACTCCATTGATTTTGAAGTACTTGTTGGCCTTCCTGATCCATTCCCTGGGATTCTCCCCAGTGAATGATGGCAGGTCCACCTTAGGTAGCCTGGTGAAAGTCTTGTTTCCCTGGTGTTCAGATCTATCCATAGCTCCTTTCTGTTCTTCCTTCCTCCTGCTATCCTCCTTATGTACTAATCCGGACTCTGAGCTGCTGCCTTCTATATCCTTCCCCTTGTCATTTAATCTTGCTAACATTTGCGCCATCATGTTCATCATGCCTTCATATTTCTGATCCAGGTTTTTGAGTGCCTTCTCAGTACTCTCCTGCCTGTGCTCCATGATCCTGACAGCTTGCTCCAGTCCATCACTCCTGTTAGCAAAAGTTCTAACTACACTTCCTAGCTCAGTGATCTCCTTCCTCGTTTCGTCTTGGCTCTTAATCATTTCCCAATGGCTCGTAGCTAGCTCTGATACCACTGTTATGGACCAGAAACCAGAGAAGCCAGAGCTTTTGCAGGAATCAGAAGGAACAAATTCAAGCAAGAGACTAATTATCAATGAATCAATGGAACAGTAAACGTATGAATCTGATCCTTCCTTAATTGAATCTTGGAAAACAAATTACAAGAACAGAAATGATGATTCTAGCTAAGAAGGGGTAAGAATCGAAGGAAAAATTGGGAGGGACACTGAGGATTGCTCCTCAAGCAAATTCTGATGAATCTGGACAAATGAATTCAAAAGCTGCCTCTCCTTGAGCAGAGAAGCCTGCTTATAAAGCTAACTAATCATAACAGATTACTAACTAGGCCAATAAAAGCAATACACGTGTCTAATCGCATCTGCAAGTTGCATCTACAAGTTGCCGCGCTTGAGGTTCTGTTAGAACAACTGAAACCCAGGAAAGGCGTGATCCGTTAGTCACGCTTTTGACAACGACTCTATCCAATGTCCACGTCTTCGGCTTCTTAGCATCCACGCCTTCATGTTCTTGCTTCCTGGTTTCTGCTTACTCACGCTTTTTTGTAGTTGTTTTGCCTAGTGATTGCGCATTTCTACTCTTGACATTCACGCCTTCTTGGTTCCTGCTTCCTAAGTCTTGCTTTCATCTTTAGTTAGTTTGTCTACTCCATTACACGATGTTTTGAGCGATGGGGGAGGGGCAGATCTTGAGAGGGTCTAATTTTTAACCCGAAAACAGCCTCACCAATGACCAAACCCAAGGATAGAAAGTGTCGAGGGAAAAACTAGTGAGAGTGTTACAAGGAAAACGTAGCCACGCACTATTCCACACACGGAAATATATGTGTACATTACAGTCACCTAACCTACAGCACCACTGCTCAAAATTAAAGCAAATTCCGTAGGAACCAAAAAAAGGAAAGAAAATGGCGCTGAAGGAGGTGGAAGGTGAGGGTCCAAAGCCCGCGCTGGAGATCAATAACCTCAGATTTACTTACCCAGGAATCGACGGCCATCCTCCCCCTGGCTCCACTCCCCTCATCCAAGATTTCTTCCTCTCCCTCTATCCTGGAGATCGTTGCCTTCTCGTCGGATCGAATGGCGCAGGTTCTTTCCTACTTTTCCTTTTATTTATTTATTTATTTATTTTTTTTTTTTTGCTGTTTCCTTCTCAATTAATCAAGAAAGAAGGGCCCTTTTATGGTACATGGGCTTGTTTCAGAAATGCATTTCGTTACAGAAACTACTACTTAATCCCATTAGCTGAGAGCTTGCTTTATTAATTCTAGTAATTTTCTGGTCAATATCATGATATGTAGATTGGAAGAGGAGTTGAAATTTTTAAATTTTGAACGATCATTTTGAGTTCAAGACAGTGGATTCTAGGAGTCGGGCAATAAGCGGAGTGTGATTATATATTTGTTTCTGTGATTTGGGTTTTCAGGGAAAACCACTATTTTGAAGATATTGGGAGGGAAGCATCTGGTGGAGCCTGACATGGTTAGGGTGCTGGGGAGATCAGCATTTCATGACACTGCTTTGACTGTTTCTGGAGACCTCTGTTATCTTGGTGGAGAGGTCTTTCTCTTTCCTTTTTGTCATCTCCGTTTTTCATTCTTTTTTGTTGTCGAATTGAGGTTTTAAGCTGTTTTTTAAGTTTATGTGGAATTGTTAGTAAATGTGTTTGACAATGTTTAATATAGTTCTTAGCTGGTAGTCTCTGATATCTAAATAGTCAGGAGTAGTATTTGTGGGGGCTTTTTCTTTTTTTTTTTTTTTTTTTTTTTTTGGTTGGGGTAGGAATTTAATTTCTGCTGTTTTGTGAGACAGGGAGCGGAAATCATTTATCTTCTCGGATTTGTCATTGAGGATTTTGATCTGAGTAGCTTCTGAAATGAGTTGGATATGGATTACAGCAATTTGTTTCCATTTTTGATTGATCATTGAGTGGTGCTTGTCTGAGAAATGATTTACCTTTTTCATTTTGCCAGTAATTATGCATGTTGGAAAGTGGAAACTTTTCGATATGTCATTTTCTGAACTAGTGTTTACACTTTTTTTTTTTTTTGGTACAGTGGAGAAGAGACGTTGCATTTGCTGGATTTGAGGTTTCCATTCAAATGGATGTCTCTGCTGAAAAGATGATATTTGGTGTAGCAGGTGTCAATCCCCAAAGACGAGAGGAGCTGATAAAGGTATGATGCTACACTCTTCTATTTCATTTCTTATGCTGAAATGGGAGGGGTTATATTTCTCTTGCTAGTAAGGAGCTAGCATCCTTCAGATAAAGTCGCAGATTGTCCTGTTACAGTGGAAGTTTATGCTTTATTTTTTTATATTTTATTTTTTGGTCAGCTGAGGTAGAAGAAAGAAAATTTAACTGGTAATACACTTAAATGCTTTGTGATTCTTTCAAACCCTGTAGTATCTCCACATAAGAACCTATTTAAGCATTGGCGGTGGATGGTTAAAAATTCATGAGGACCCTTTCCTTTGGCTTAGACCAAGTTTTGCTAGGAAATCAACACACTGTTTTCTTTCAATTCTTGCTGTACCCAGGAATGAAATTGATTTCATGGCAATCATTAATTTCTGCAATTTTCCAAATGAGAGTTGCTTTGATTGGAGAAAAAAAATTGTTCATAAGCTCTCTTCTTGCAGTTTCATGAGTCTGTGAAACAACTAACCTGGTACAGATATTTTCTCTCTTATACTCCATAATCAAGTTGTCACTCTTGATGTTCTACCAATGAACAATGATAGCTCTATCTATGTTTTCCTTTTTCCATCTCTAAAAGCTCCCTGTAATCTGGCACAAGGGTTGCCTTGGACTGCCTTATTTACAATTCTATTTGTCCTGCCTGAGGGTGAAGCCAGTTAATTCATTTGGAAAAAAGAGAAAGGTTTAACCTCGGGTTTTGCCCAAAAAGCCTCAATCCCACTTTCCAAATTATTGACCACATCAAGCTGGCTTGAAATCAGTGCTTTCCTGTAATCTCTTTCCAGACAGCCCCACAAGATAGTGCAAAAAACAACCTCTTGACCAGAAAGATAAATCTCCAAACCTGTACAAAAAAAAAAAAAGGTATCAAATTTCATTTGCATTCATATCTTTTCCATATATTTCCTTTTATCTCGTAATTATCTTCTTCATTTTGTCCTTCTACCAAGTGTTCCTATTTCTTTCTCTACTTTGACTTGTGTTTCACTTTGACTTGTGTTTCTTAAGGAGGAAACCTAAATAAATGGTTCATGCACCAATGTGCTTTCATAGAAGCAACATTTATTGTTCAAGTGCAGAAGAAAAGTTTTTAAGACTATTCATTGAGTTAATCCAAGTATTATTTTAAATTAACCCTACTTGATTTGAGAAATGGAGTTGGATTTAGTGGAAACCTTAAGGTTGAATTATCCCAATATGCTTTTAATTAAGAATGTTCGTTGTAGTTCTGCTGTGAACATTTGTAAGTGCTAGTTTGGTGACATTCACTATTTTGGGCTTCATTTCTGCCTCTATAAGGTCTCTTTGGATTAACCTTTACTTTGTTCCCAATAAATATGAAAGTGTTAATCTGACCCTGTGATAGAACAATCTTCAACTCTATGTTCCCTGACAATGGTAAAAGTTGATAGATAAACATTGGTAGTTCCAAAAGCAAATAGCGAAATAAGATGGTATCTTGTAAAACCGTTGATAGAGATTTATATTCCTCCACCATTGTTACTCCACTGATCATTGCTGAAGACAGTTGTATCATGTTAATACGCTTTTCCTCATCTCAAGGGTCCATCTTGTTAGTATGTTGGAGATATGGCTATTATTTTTACTTTGTTTTCTTTCATGACGTAGGTCTTGGGTGTTGATCTGTCATGGCGAATGCACAAGGTATCTGACGGCCAGAGAAGAAGAGTACAGATTTGTATGGGTCTACTTAAGCCATTTAAGGTACAACATCATTGAGCTTGAGAATGCTGTCCCTATCTGTACTCTGTTTCTGTCAATCTTTTTGCTTCCTCAGCTGATACATCACTGTCTTTCTTTTAACATCACTTGGACCCCCTGTTTATCTAGGTTCTTCTTCTAGATGAGATCACAGTTGACTTAGATGTTCTTGCAAGGGCTGATCTTATGAGATTTTTGAAGAAGGAATGCCAAGAGCGTGGTGCTACAATAATCTATGCTACACATATTTTTGACGGCCTTGAGGATTGGCCATCTTACATGGTAGGATTCTATTTGCAATTACTTCTTTTGGCATCTTGATGTGGTTCTTCACAAGTGTAATCTGAAATTGGTTCTACTCTTTTTAGGTGTATGTGGCCCATGGCAAGTTGCAATTGGCCATGCCAATGGATAAGGTTAGAGAGATAAGCAACCTGTCTCTAATGGTAGGTTTCTCTCATTCTTTTTTTTTTTTTTTTTTAAAAGAAAACTCCAGTTTAAACTACCAAGTAGCCTGTGATTTCTTTTTGGTCCTAAAAAGTAGCCTGAGACTTGATTAAGCGTGTTATGCTGCACCAAGATAGAAAACCGGGCTTCTGAAAGGATCTTTTGGTGGTATTCTGTAACTCAGATAATAGGATTGAGCTGAGAGTTGCTGATATTACTTTGTACAAGCTAAAACATACTGGCATTTCAAGAGAAATAAGCTTCTTAGCTGTCTTGTGAATGCTGTAACTTGAAATTATCCTAGACTGGACGCAATTGTAGATTAAGCCTTAGAAATGCTATTCTGGTCTGGCAAATATGATGATATAGTTAATGGAGTTCGTAGGTGAAACATGTTTAATCTCCTGAATCCAATTTTCTCGGTACAAATTTGTTGAATGCCGTCTTGGTTCATGCATTCCATCTCGTGATAAATTCTCCTTTTGTCATGGTTAATGATAGCAAATATATTAACCTTTTTTGTCTGCTGCGAAATTTGTCTGCAGAGAACAGTGGAGAGTTGGCTAAGAAAAGAAAGAGATGAAGACAGGAGAAGAAGGAAGGAAAGGAAGGCAAAAGGTCTCCCAGAATTTGAAAATCAAGTCGATGGCACTCGTGTGACGGGGGATCCAGCCCGTGTGGCTTCGCGCGCTTTGAATAATGGATGGGCTGGTGGGAGAATGCATTCCACCCTTGCTGGTGAAGAGAATTTTTTCTTGAGCTCAAACAGGGTCCTAAGATAAAAGATTGTGCCTGTGACGAAATTGCGATTACAATTGATAGATGGTTCCACATATGGTTTTGGTATCTGTGTGTAACATAGCCATTAGGGAAATCTATTTCTTTATTCTTCTTGTAGTAGTACTTTTTTCTGGGGAAAATGTAGCTATAGAACCGTATAATTTGTTTCACAAATGTGGGAAATATTTATACGTCGTTACAGCAAAAGATGGGCTTTGGATACCAGTAGTCTCTTCACTGTTGGGGCAGTATTTAGCTGATAGCTGATAATCGTACCTGAGTGTGGTTATTTTTCGTTACTAGTATCTTTGGCTCTGCTTGGATTTGTTTGTTTTTTTCGCTGGAGTCGGTAACACATTTCAAAAACACCTTTAAAAAACGCCTAATCTATACAATCTCAAACAGGCCTACCCCCCAAAAAAAGTCTTGCAATCTCTTTCTCCTTCTGCTTACGACCTTCCATCACCACCCATCACATGACGCTCTACCCACCACCACCACCACCACCCGTCCTCTCCTCCAACGTTACCAACAATTGTCATATCTACTTTTACCTCTACAACCAACCAGTGTCCTTATTTTTTGAATAATACTATTCTCATAGAGCAACTTGAGCACAAGAGAATGCTAAATTACTTACAGACTAGTTACTGTCAACTCTTCCTTCTTCCTAACCAATTTGATCCGTTGATTCACCCTTCCCCACCAATCTTCTCTCCTTGACTTTCTAGGCCTTTCCTATCCCTTCACTACTGCTGTCGCTGATTTAGATGTTGGTTATTGTGGTGGTAATGTGTAAGGTGGACCGGTGCGGCTTTTGTGCTTGCAACCCACTCATCATCCCTTCACCTAATAATGGTGCCAGTCTGGTAGTGCGCGAGAATGCTGATTGTTGCTACCGTGGTCCGTGATGAGGGCGGTGGTGTGTGCTATGGGACTGGTGGAGGCGGCGGCAGCAGGCACGCAGTTATAACAACACTCATCTTTCATCTCTAATCTTATCGCGTGCTACCATTATTAAATAGGCAAGCTCTCACCCCTGGATGGTCAAGTCTTTAGGTGTAACTTTAGATGATTGGATCTGTAAATACAATAGAGGGGCCAAATGGAAGGCACTTTTTCTCAATGAATTGTTGATACCCAATTTCAAAGGATACACATTTTCCTACGGCTAAATAGAACCCTGTGGCACCGTCTTCAATCGTAATGTCATAGCAAATCCTCACATACTAGAAGCAAGTTACCAGCAAACAATCTCTGATCTGTAAACGCATCTTACTGCAATTTTAAGATAGGATGGTTTAATTACCATTTCAGCAGCACTGATAAAATTACAAGTGCATACTTTTTGAAGAAATTGAACATAATAATGGAATTTTAGTAGTACACCATACTGTTGCAAGAATATAGGGACTGCAATAGCTATATATCACAGGCAATTCTCAAATCTAACCCGATCAAAATGTCAAACCGTATGTTAAATAACAATCAACTAAACATAAAAAAGCAGTTCGATCTTGCACATGCAAGATGGATGAAACACAAAATGACAAGGTAATATGTAATTTTCCACTTTTGACAATGAAAGATCTGCAAAATCATGGGGTATGCTGCCATCGTCTATGCCTGCAACAATTATAAACAGAATATTGGAATCAGGCAAGACGTCAACAAATACCAGCTTGAACTAGAGCTATCAGAAAATCTCTACCTTGTTAGCAATGTTGTTAGACAGCCAGTCCAGCCCCTCATAAAGCCCTTCACCAGAGGTGGCACATGTGCTCTGGATGTACCTGAGAATCACAGGAAACCAGTTCGTCAGCATTCACTAAAATGAAAGAAATTAATTCTCACACACCCCAACAAACTAAAAATGCAATTCAAACCCACAAACACCTTCACAAACACATAAAAGATAGAGATTTACCAGTGACGTTGACGGAGGGAATGAAGACCAAGCTTGTCGGTGATCTCTGCAGCATTCATTGCGTTTGGAAGATCTTGCTTATTTGCAAAAACAAGGAGGACAGCATCCCTCAGTTCATCCTACACATGCATCAGTTCAAATCATAATCAGAAAGGTCAAGGCATGCAACTAAAAACATAAACATGTGACACTTAGGTATCCTAACAAAGCTGATTTAGATAGAAACAAAGGGGGGCTCCATCAAGCATATTATTGTAGCAGCAACACAAGAAGGAGATGCGTATAGAAACAGCTCATCCATGTTCTAGAAATGTTTCTTACCTCTGTAATCAGAACAGAACACAACCTCATAGTAGTAAACCCAATCCAAAAGCAGTAAACGACAAGTTTCTTACCTCATTCAACATTCTGTGCAGCTCATCCCTAGCCTCAACAACACGGTCTCGGTCATTACTATCAACCACAAATATAAGCCCTTGGGTGTTTTGAAAATAATGTCTCCACAATGGTCGGATCTGAAATGAAAGCAGACAGAGTACAGAATTCATATGAAGAAATAATAAACTAGAATGCCATATAACCCTTAATATTCATAAACTGACAACCAAATTCCCAAAAGACAAATAATGTCTTTCAACTCCCCAAAGAAAATTGGAATCCACTGGCACCAATTCTATAAAGCAGAATCTTTTATCAATTATCAGATAAATGCGATTGCAATAAGTGTGAGAACAATCACAATCTTAAAGGGAAAGATCTTGCACATCAATCGCTTCTTGTAAAGTTAATAAACAACAAATCATCCAGTTTATGTCCTCATTTTCTACCTTGCAGAAGTTCTTGTTAATTGATTATAAGCTCATCTAGCTTTGAAAAGAAATATATAATATTGGCAATATCATACCTTGTCCTGACCCCCAACATCCCAAACAGTAAAGCTGATGTTCTTGTACTCTACAGTTTCCACATTAAATCCTGGCAGAAAAAAAAGTTAAATGCCATGATTGGTAAATAATAAGGTAGAATTCTAGGCATTTGGATAGCATTTCTTCTCAGCACATCTCTCTCTCTCTCTCTGTTTGAGAGAGAGAGTGTGTAGAGAGAAAGAGAGAGAGAGAGAGAGAGAGAGTGTGTGTGTGTGTGTGTGTGTGGGGTGTCTGTCTGAATCTATCTATGTGTGCTTGTGAGCGGATATGGAAGTTGTTGTGAGAATGAGGGGTGTTACCATTCTCAATAATCTGTGTTAGCATTTAGCCCGGGCTAAGCAACCCAAAATAAAATGATTTCTAGAACAACAAAAGGGTGCGACCACTAAAGGATATACATTTTCTAACAAGGAAAACATCTACCCAATAGGTTGGAAAAGTCAATAGAACCAATAGAACATACCAATGGTGGGAATGGTCGTAACAATTTCCCCGAGCTTGAGCTTGTACAATATGGTAGTCTTACCAGCAGCATCAAGACCCACCATCAGTATGCGCATCTCCTTCTTGGCAAATAGGCGGCTGAAAAGCTTGGTAAATGACAAACCCATCCTGTTTTCTTTCAAACCTGAAACAGCCAGAAAGAAGAGTAAGATGCCCGTGCTCAACTTTCGATCACCATACCAATTCAGAAGCACCCAAACCACAAACTGAGCTCAGAAGAGTAATATTATCAACCAGTGAATCACAAAATTAATTGAAGATTTTCTGTGAGTTCACATTTTACAAAACTTCACTTTTAAAATCACAATATTTCAAGCGAACTACTAAACTAATCCTAAAGCTTTCTGCTTTTAAGCTCTTTCTTTATGGGACAAAAACTATTAAATAAACAGCGATCAATGATTACCATTTACAAAGTTCCTATGCTATGATCCAGAAACTAATAACAGCAACAACACCATCAGACATAACAAATCAAAAGGCAAAATAACACAGAAAAGGTTAAAGCTTTACAGTAGCAACCAAAATTCCTTAATTCTTTTGTCCTAAAAGATCCCAATTAACACACAATAAAATTAAGGGTACCGTTTCTAATCACGAAAAAGGTAATTCCAAGCCTTAACTCACAAAGCTCAGAAACTCGTATATGAGCCATTTCCAAAATCACACCGACTCATAAATTAAACAGATCGAAGACAATTATTTTCCATTTTCCCCAATTTTTTTCTCTTCTTTCTTTAACGCAGCACGGCACAGATGAAATCAAGACATGGGATCAAATCAAGAAACTTTTTCTTTCATCTTTATCTTTCTTCTAAATCAAGACATGGGATCAAATCAAAATTCAACAACGAAGAAATAAAATAATGAAATCAAAGAACTAAGATCTAAAGCAAGAGATCAGATCTAATTAAAGTCAGATCTACAACTACATGAGATGACACATAACACGATTAACACATAAAAGTAGTAGAAAGATCACGCAGATGCACGAACTCAGGAAATGAATAAGAGAAAGATTGATGAATAGCTAAAGATCTTACAATTGAATAGAAAGATGTGGAGCAAGAGAGACTCTAGAGAGAGCAGAGGGCAATGTTTTGAGCGATGGGGGAGGGGCAGATCTTGAGAGGGTCTGCCCTTGACGAGGAGAAGAGCAGAGAAGAGAAAGCCCAAATATCGCGTTGGTTACCGGCCGAATGTGCATACACCAGCATTTTTATATGCATTTGAAACGTGTTGCCTAAATGATTATTTTACTGTTTTTCAAATTATTGCGATATTAAACAAGTGGGGGAAATTTACTACGACTAGTAACTATTTTTGCCCACAAAGCTAATGTAATAACTGGTGATTTGCCAAAATTTTGACAAAAAAAAAAAAAAACTAGTGATTTGCCAATAATACATACCCGTTTGGATTGCATTTTTCTGAATTTTTTGTAAAAAAATTACTGTAGCGATTTGATATATGTGAGGTAAAAAGGTGATAGAGAAATGTGCTTATAGAAAACGTAATAATTTTTCCGAGGAAAATCGCAATTCAAACGGGAATGTACATGTGTCTGTATATTAGTTGATATAACATTGAGGTTTCTAGTTGACTCTTTGATTTCACATAGATTCTGACTTAAAATATTCAACCTAAAACACTCTTTAATAGGTTTGTTTTTTTTTTAACACAGTTTAAGAAAAATAATTTTATTTTGTTGAACAAACAAATCTAACTTGCTATCTTTTTAAATTACTTTTATATTAAATAGAGTATGACTAAGTAGTTTTACATTAAATAAGTTAGGTTATACTCAATGATAACTTACCTTAAATAAGAGTATTTTAAAGAACTTATAAGTCAATTACATTCTTCAATTAAAAAATAGACTATAATTTGAAATAGATGAAAAAAAAAATAAGGACGAAGGGAATATGCGTTTGCCTTAATTGAAAATTGTAGATCACAAATGTCTAATCCAATTCATGTAAAAGGTTTCCTCTTTAAGGAAAAAATGAATTTTATTTTATTTTTTGGTGAAACCGGAAATCTTGTAGCTTTTTTTTTTTTTTTTTTGGTAAACACAAACCTCGTAGTTGAAATTTCAAGTGTTATTTTTGAAACCTAGAAGAGCGTCGGGCGACATTTTAACATTCCTATAATTATATTTATTTGTAACTAAATTCCTATTGCTACTATTTAAATATTCACACTTCTATTTTGATAGAGGTGGTGAATAAATTTTCATGTGGGTATGATCCAGTAGTATTACGGCTATCTTGTTGGATTTCGACGCATTCCCATACAAAGATTTTTTTTTTTTTTTTTAAAAGGAGGAAAATTTAAACTCAAAATAACATGGAGCGTTTGCCTAAAATAAAACAGTAGTAGTACATTTTAGGCAGAGATCGAAACGTGGCTGTCTTGGTGTCTTGCTCCTTAACTAAGGAACTTGTGGAATTTGTTGACTCCATAGGCAAGGTACTTGTTAACTATTCCATCTGAAAATATGACCAAAGGTCGTTCATGGTTTATCAATTGGACCTTTTATGTTTTTAATTAACCAAGAAAAACCTGGGGAGCCCTTAAACTATTGTCGTTGTCAACTTTTAGCCCCTCATCTAAAATTTGTTTCCGATTGATCCTTAAACAATTAAAAATGCATACTTTGAGGACTTCCGATGACTTTGAGCACAAATCTGACCGGAATTAAAGGGCATTTTTGTCTGTTCATGTTTTGCAGATTTGTGCTTAAATTCATCGGAAATTGCAGAAGAATCAGCGATGGAAGACATATCTGGGTAGAGTTCAGAAATCATAGATCCAAGCCAGGATGAAAGATCTAAGGACAGTGGCGGAGACGTCGGAAAACAAGGCGGCTACGCCTTCGGTCTGCATAATCTTGATCCCCACAGAAATGGGCCCCGATTTAGCGACTTGCGGGAGCGGCGTAGGAGGTTTGAAGGAGAGAGGAGGGGTTGGGAATTTATACGGGGTGGGGTGGGAGAAATGGGAGGAGGAAAGTGGAAGGAAGAAAGAAAGAAAGAGAAAAAGATGGAGTCAAGGTGCGGGGGGTCAGGGGCCGCGTCCGTGTAGGAGGGGAGGAAACGGAGGCCCCCGAAAAGCGAAGAGTGAAGGCAGCTGGCACTGTCCTCAGACTCATCAACCCACATCTTCCCTTTGCTTTGGCTTCCTCCTCCTGCAGTGCTGCAACAGCCTGCAACTCGCCATGGCGCTGTAATAGCTGCCACTTCTCGTTGAACTTCCACCCCCACCTGAATAGCTACTTTCCTGGACTTGCACTCGTGCTGCTGCTGCTGATGGCTGCTGTAGTTTTGGATGGTTTCTTTTCATCTTCAGTTCTCCGGTTAGATTTGTGCTCAAAGTCATCGGAAGTCCTCAAAGTATGCATTTTTAATTGTTTAAGGATCAATCGGAAACAAATTTTAGATGAGGGGCCAAAAGTAGACAACGACAATAGTTTAAGGGCTCCCCAGATTTTTTTCTCTTAATTAACTGATGGCTGATATGTCACATCTGGCTAGCTGTAAGTAGCGTCATGATCACTTTCTTGTTTGAACTTTGAACACCATTTTTGACTGGTGACCTCTGTGGAACTATATGGTAGTATTTTTTTATCACATATTTGTGCGGCCATTTTGGTGACTTAAGAAATTTTAACGTTTCGAACTGTCGTTTTGTTGGTCGAAGCATTTGATTCTTTTGGTAATGAGCATTCAAGAGATCCGAGACACTACTGAACGTGTTTGGATAATAAATTATTTGAGATAATTTTGTAAAAAAATATTATAACACTTTTTTTAATATGATGTATATGAGATAAAAAAGTGATCGAAAAATATGTTGATGATGAAGCAAGTCACTGTGTAAATAAGGTAGGAAGAATAATGTGTAATCCAAACACAACCACTACTATTACAATATACAAAGGGGCGGGGGCGGGGGCGGGGCGCGGCCCGGGGGGGGAGGGGAAGATGAAAGGGTGTATGTAATCAGAGAGTCTAACTCGCATTTAAACTCATAAAAAGCATTATCAGAAGCAGTGGAATTAGGAATCAGCTATGCCTGCAATGGTACAGAGAAACATAGGAGAGATGTCTACAGAAGGAATTAGCTTCAAATGAGAGCAATCAGAGATTCTCTACCTTGTTAACTATGTTGTTGTAGAGCCAGTCCAATCCCTCATAAAGCCCTTCTCCAGAGGTGGCACATGAGCTTTGGATAAACCTGATAAAGGCAAGAAATCAGTTTTGAGCAATATGTACTCAAGTGTAAGATACCAGTTACTACACAGACATCTTTGCACACAGGGGAGAAAGATTACCAGTTACGCGGACGAATGGAGTGAAGGCCAAGCTTGTCTGCAATCTCTGCAGCAGTCAATGCATTTGGAAGATCTTTCTTGTTTGCAAACACAAGTAGGGCTGCATCCTCCTTCAGTCCTTCCTGTATATGGCATCAGTTAGAATCCTTTTTTTTTTTACAAGGATCAGCATTTGCTTCAACTATAGTCATGTTACCCATCTTCCTTCCTTGGAAACTGATTTTGATATATAAATGCATCTAAATCAAATATCTAACTTTCATGGTAAGTGACGCGGCAATGAGCAGTTGAAAGCAACAATTACAGAAAGCTCATCCATATGTTATACAATTGTTGCTGACTTCTTTCGTAAAAGCAAATGCAACTGGATTTTAGCATGGTTGTTTCAATCTGGTTACATCGATACATCAGAATCAGTACCTCGTTCAACAGCATTCGCAGATCATCCCGAGCATTAACTACACGATCTTGGTCATTGCTATCAACAACAAAGATCACTCCTTCAACGTTTTGGTAGTAATATATTGGCAATGGTCGTTTCTGCAAATAAGAATAGTCATGGAGGTCACTGTATGTGGTGTCACTTCATAATAGTCAATTCTCAATTTTCATAAAACTCAAGATTTAGGAAAATAACTAATTCAAAAAACACAGAGAGCTAAAAAAAAAAAAAAAAAACCTATCTCGATCTGGAAAAGAAGTGTTGAATGACACCGTCAAGGCAAAATCGGCGAGAGATGGAAATATATCACAGATTATTTCTACAACCATAGACCAGAACCTCTATTGAACTTAACCCCGGGACAAATGAAAAGCAAGAAGAAAAAGGAAATACGGACAGAGAAATTTTCAGTTATCATGGAATTCATTTACAAGAAATCAGGCAGTTCAGGCCTCATTCATCTACTTTCCACAAGTTTTCATCAGGAGATCATCAATACTTAATTGAAGCAAATGGGGAATGTGATGCAATTGCTGCCAAAACCATATCACCTACAACGTTTTGACCACCGAAGTCCCATATAGTAAGCCTCATGTTCTTGTGCTCCAGGGTCTCCACATTAAATCCTGGTATTTTTTTGGAAAAAAAAAGAAGAAGAAATCACTATCAGAATTCAACAAAATGTTGGGATGACTCCACATATGCAACCAATAGGCTATGCTAATCAAACAGATCACAAGGAACAGAGCTGAATAGAACATATCAGTGGCCTGATAATCAAGTTAGTATGAATAGTTTCTGTTCATCTGTAGATCTGTATGGTAGATATATACAGGAAAAAAAAATAAACTACCATAAGAAAAGATCTTAGAGTCAGCAAGTAGCAGCATTGGGTAATCAAATTAGTCCACTGAGCCTGATAGCATTGATTTACACTCTAGAACGACAAACAGTTGCTTAAAAAAGACGCAATATTTTGATAAGAATGAACATATTTTCTTCCTGGATTAAACTAGTCAACAAATTAACAGTATACCAATTGTGGGGATGTCATCGACAACTATTCCCTGCTTGAGCTTGTACAAAATAGTAGTTTTTCCTGCCGCATCTAGGCCCAACATCAGTATGCGATTCTCCTTAGTTTCGAAAAGCTTGGTAAATGACAGTCCCATATTGTCTCCTTGCTTGACTGCAGCAGCCACAAACAAATACAAGCCAAATCAGGATAAGTTATCCAGAAACTGAAAGATTTCAAAATCATCCGAGTGAGCTGACATTAACCTGCAGGCTGTAATGCTCAGACTTTATGAAAGAAATTCAGTGAGTTTACAATCAAAAGGACTTGAATATAAGATCCCAGTGGAGCTAGAATAAAAACTTAAAAAGCTTTTTCAGACACCTCATGAAACTTTAGCCCAACAATCCCAATTTTGAGGCTTCGGTTTACAAGGATTATTACGAATTCCAGTTACACTATTTCTTCATGCTAAACCTAGTGTTGTTTAGCATTGATGAAGTGAAAATCACCACAAATAGGAGAAATTTGATCCAGAAACTTTTACCAGCAATGACAACAAGCAACAAATTGCATTAGAAGGAAAAATCTAACACCATGAGACAGAAGCCTTAAAATCCCATTAAACCAATAATATTGCTACTAGTTTAGACTGATTTCAATTTGAACAAGTCACACTGCAAGCCCTTCAACCACAATTTGCAGTTTAATTTACATGCATAATGATTCAACTAAATCACAAAGAAAAATGCAATAAAGCTAGTTAAAAGAAACAAATACATGGATACATAGTCGAAGATATTTGGAAAGCATGGTCTTACTGGAGCAGAAAAAATGGACGGAATGAGGAAATGGCAATGAGAGAGGGGCCAGGGATCTTGTGAGACTCTGCACCCCGGGAAAGAAACCCAATCTTGCACCTCTCCAACTTCCACCATTGCTGATTCTTAAGAAGATGAACAACATTTTTTTAAATAAAGCGTGTTGACTTCAGTTTTTATCTACTTGGGATTCTTGTGATAGTATATTGCTCGCACAAGAGAGAGAAAGATGAGAGATGGAAGCCTTCATTTGGGCGGATGGCGTGATCTAAAGAGCATTTTGTGTCACGCCTTTGAAACCAGGTTGCTGTTATATATTACTCAGTTTTGCCAAAACATGCCCGTCTAGACCTCCTTCGTGCACCTATTCCATTTATTTTCTGTCTTTTCATTGGTTGGACACATTCCATATTTCTTTTCAAGTTTTCAAACAATTCACGTGTAGACATCTTTGGATGAATACTGGATGGGCACCCGTTAAACAAATTGTAAATATAAATATAAACAAAAGGTAGAAGGCGAAAATTTTGAAAAGAAGATCAAAATTAGGTCATTGGCTTGAAATAAATTGAGTCTGTCAAAATAACTTGCGGATGGTAAATTTCCTAGACAAATTAATTTTTGGGTAGAAGAAGGTTTAGACGAGGGGAATGTTTCCCCATTGCGAATAGAAACAAGTTCTACTCGTCCAAAAATATGTTAGAAAATATTTTCAATGCTTAGAAAAGTTAGTCAAAACTTGAAAAAGTCTTAAAATATTAACTATTCCTTTTCTTCAATTCTTGGGAGAAGGGCAGAAATAATCTAAGTCGTTCACAGTTCAACACTTGACACATTTGATCAACTAAATCCCAATAAAATTCTTATTTTGTTAAAAAAAAAAAACATTGCACGATTATGTTTGAAATGAATAAGATCATTTGTGTCGTCCCAACTCCTATATGTTCTCAATAATACGAATCCTATGAGCTGTTCGTACACTATTTCAAGATCCAACAATGAGTTGTTGGGGTCCAATGAATAGAATTAAAATCAAATCATTCTAAATTCAAGACTTGGTGTTTTAAAGCATCAATTTGATTCGATTTGATGTTAGTACGAATCAGGGATTGTGCGTGTGGGACTTGAAAGTAGAGCTGTTAAGTCAATCGAGTAGCTCGAAAGCTCGTTAGAGCTCGACTCGTTAAGGCTCGAGCTCGGCTCGTTAATTTTGGTTAACGAGTCGAGCTCGAGCTCGAAACATGCTCGTAAGCTCGGCTCGTTTGATACTCGAGTAGCTCGTTAGAGCTCGTTAATGAAGGGCATATTTGTCATTTTAGAAATCAAAATTATAAAAATTAAAAATTATAGGTTTTTATTAAGATTAATTTGCACGAGCTCGAGCTCGTGAAGCTCGACTCGTTTGTGATAAACGAGTCAAGCTCGAGCTCGAGCTCGAGCCACATGTACATTTAACGAGCCGAGTTCAAACACATTTTAAAGCTCGCTTTCCTAACGAGCTCGAGTAGAGCTCGGCTCGAATTAAACTCGAGTCGAGCTCGGCAGCCAAATACTCGGCTCGATTAACAGCTCTACTTGGAAGCTGTGCACGAGGATTGAGGTTGAAGAAAAAAGCGGAAAAAATGAAGTTGACGCGGATCCACGAACGGATCTGCGAGGGACAGGTCCGCGGATCGTTCCTTTACTTCTCTTTTTTTTTTTCCCCAAAACGAAACAGATTCTAGCTGAAAATGACGAAGGTAAAACGAATGGGGTTCAACCGCTCAAGTGACCTTTTGCTTTTTATCATTTTCTATATGAAAAATGTAAGACACGTATCAACATATTATTGGTACCTGTCGTGACTATATATTATTGATTTTTTTTAATCAAATGGCAACATCCCCCAAGCGGAGAGCTCGGTAGGTAACCACATGTTGTAATATCTTGTAGGTCACCAATTCAAATCTCGTTGCGACATCGCGCTTGCATTTTTGGACAAGGCTTTGTAAGTTAGGAGGTAAATTAGTCTGGCTAAATTCAGATACCGATATCGCACTTGCATTTTTGGACAAGGCTTTGTAAGTTAGGAGGTGGATTAGTCTGGTTAAGTTCAGATACCACCTTCTACTGAGGAAAAAAAAAAAAGTCCAGTCAGGCTACAAGCATATAAAGCTCACTACACTCGCATTGTTTTGATCACCAGTGTCCCAGACACTAAAGGTCATATACTTAGATTTAGATCAAGGGTCTGTCTAGTTGAAATTTTGTTCAGTTTTATCCAGTTGTATAATTCATACAATATTTGGTATAAACTATTACAACTTGGGTGTAAATATAAATTTTGTCAACTCGTATGACTAATTCATTATTATACCAGATTTGTATGTAAAACATTGTAAGAATCACAACAGTTGGACACAATCAATTGAAGAAGCTGCTGATCCCGTGGACTCTGGGTCTCCACTTTTCACATTTTTTCTTCAAACACTCCACTTTCCACATTAAATCATGGGACTAAAACAAGATACTTCAGTACCAAAGAAAAGGAATATGGTACTATTTGGTATTATTCTGCTGAAATCAGACCGTCAGATAACAGGTTGAGATAGAAACTCTAGTTTTGCTTATTTAGGCTGAGTTTCGTTGAGCTCCACCACTTAAATTAAAAGTCAACTGCACCTTACTAAAGGAATTTATTTTATGAGTGGACTAATTTGCATAAGGGGTCTTTAGTGCAATTACACTTTCTATTTTTACTAATTAACTAATAGCTGATATATCACTATGATTGTAATATCAGGAGAACTGTCGAGGCTGAAATGAAATTTTGTACAGGCAAAAAACCATTGACCCCTGTGGAACAATTCTGATAACAAATTTGTGCAACAACCACTTTTTTGTTGGACGAAACATTTTTAATTCGTGTTGTAATACATCATCTTTTATGGTAGAAGAAACGGCAATATACACTGAACTGAAAGGTCATTCATTATATGGTACTGGTAGGCAAAAAGGTTTAGGAATCATCTACGCCTGCAAAAAATATATAGAAATAGCAGTCAGGAGAGATGTCTACACAAGAAGGTATCAGAGCTTCAAATTAGAGCAATCAGAGAATCTCTCTACCTTGTTAACTATGTTGTTGCAGATCCAGTCCAGCCCCTCATAAAGCCCTTCCCCAGAGATGGCACATGTGCTTTGGATAAACCTGAGAAAGGCAAGAAATCAGTATTCAGTGCAGGAAATCAGCTCGGTCGTGCACATGTTTGCACTCAGGAGACAGCAGAGTTGGAGAGAGAGATTACCAGTTACGGCGATGGAGGAGGGAGTGAAGACCAAGCTTGTCTGCAATTTCTGCAGCAGTCAATGCATTTGGAAGATCTTGCTTGTTTGCAAACACCAGGAGGAGTGCGTCCTTAAGTTCATCCTACACACATGCATCAGTTCAGATCATTTTTACAAGGATCAGCGCATGTCACTGATCTTCCCTGCATTTTGGAATCCTGGTAAACTGATTTCAACAGGAGGGGTGCACCCTCAATCAAGCATCTAATCACCATCATGACATGGAAATAAGCAAATCAAAGCAAGAACTACAAGAAGAGTTCATCCATGTTGCATGCATGTTTCTGACTTCTTCCATAAAAAAAAAAAAAAAAAACAAATGCAGCTTAATAAAAGTACATTCATTTCAAAGCAATGGATTAGTATACCGGATGAATACCTGACTCAACAGCTTTTGCAGGTACTCCCGAGCATCAACAACACGATCTTGGTCATTGCTATCAACAACAAGGATCACTGCTTCAATGTTTTGGAAGTAATATCTTGGCAATGGTAGTCTCTGAAGATGAGAATCATCATGGGGCTTACTCTTTGTGGTGCCAATTCATAAAAGTAAAATGTAGAGAATACTCAATTTTCACGAAGCACAAACAGGGTTTATACAAATGCCCCATCTCGATTTGAAAACTGAGGTATTAAATTACACATCAAAGGCAAGTTATATCACTTACATTGTTCTGGCCTCCAATGTCCCAGAAAGTAAAGCTCATGTTCTTGTACTCCAGGGTCTCCAAATTATATCCTGGTATAAAGCAAAATACTTCACTCACTAGCAGTCAACCAGCATATATAGCAATTGAAACAGGACTGTCAATGAATTAACAGAACATACCAATCGTAGCACCCGTAGCTACAACTTCCCCTCTCTTGAGCTTGTACAAGATAGTAGTTCTACCAGCCATATCAAGGCCAACCATTAGTATGCCAATCTCCTTCCTTCCGGAAAGCTTGGTGAATGACAAACCCATAATGTTTCCTTGTTATGTCTGCAGCAACCAGAAACAAAAATAAGCCAAATCAGGATACAAAGATTTGGAAACCATTGCAGTGAGCTGATGACATTAACAGGAGCCACTGAGACTTCATGAAAGAACTCAGCGAGTTTACATCAAAATAACTCGAGTCTAAAATCCGAAAATTAAGGCTTCAGTTTCGAGGGTTTATTGACGGGAATCAGGGATACGAGTCCTCCTGTTACATATTACAATTACGCTAGTTCTTCGCAGTAGATCCTGTGTAATAGCTTTGATCAGGCAAAAAGATGATTTTTAGATTAAAACACATGATTCTGAAACTGTTAACAGCAATGACACTGCTGTCAGACAAGTTAGATTCAAAGGAAGAAAAATCTAGCACCTTCAAGAGGAAGCCTTTAAAGCCCACTTAACCAACAACGCTAATTCTGCTTGATTTCACTTTCACCAAGTCAATACCAAGCCCTTGAACCAAAGCTCTCAATATCCGCAATTCTCATGGAATAATATAAATAATTCACAAGTAATTGGAGGAAATAAATTCACTCCAAGTAAATGTATCAATCTCTCAATTGGAGGAAAAAGGTTGGCAGCGGAAACGATAAAAGGAGGAATGAGGCAATCAAATGATTTTATCACTCAAAGTCTGTGCATCCTATTGTTTCATTACAACATCAGTAGCATATATATATATATATATATATATATATATATATGCTACTGATGATGGATGATTAAGGGGGTTTCACCATCAATTGACTTAGGGGGCGCTTGGTTCAAGCTTAGGAATTGGAATTGTAATTAGAATCATACAAAAAAACTTAGTATGGGTTTTGGACAAAGGTACAATTACAAATGGGGGTGCTTGGTAAATATTGATAAGGAATGGGTATCAAATTTAATAATCAATTTTTTACCTTTAATTTCTTTTTTCTTTTCATATCTTTCTTCTTCCTCGTTCAAATGCTTATCCCACGTACTCATCCACCATATATATATTCATATATAAATATTAATTATCTGTTTAAAATATATTTATAAATATTTATAAATATAAATATATTTATATTTATATAAATAAATAAATATATTTATTTATATAAATTCATAAATATATTTATTTCAATTTTGTTTTATAATATGTATATTAATATATATTAATATGTATATTTCAATTATGTATATAATATATATAAATTATAGTGATATTAATATGTATATTTCAATTATGTATATTATATATATTATATCAATTGAAATAAATAATATATATTTATATATAAATATTTTTGTTTAAAATATATTTATATATACTTATAAATTTATTTATATTTATATTTATATAAATATATGTGTTTATATATATTTATATAAATATATTTATTTCAATTTGTATATTTCAATTAATATTTATATTTTATTATATATAAATTATATTAATATTAATATGTATATTTCAATTATGTATATTAGATATATTATATCAATTGAAATAAATAAATATAAATTTTATAAATATATTATATAAATATATATTTCAATTTTTTATAATATTTATATTAATATATATTTATATACATATATAAATATATATTAATATACATATTATAAAATAAAATTGAAATAAAAAATATTATATATAATAAATAAATATTAATATATAGAAACAGACCAGTATATATTTAAAAAAATCCCAAAATAATTTTTTTTTTTAAGATTTGGGAATCAAATGTGGGATTCATCAAAACCCTCCAATCTACTTGGGTATTGAGAGTGGCTGATTTTTCATGAATCATTCCAAGATTTCAAAACCTATACCCATGAGCCAAGCAACAATTTTGGGTTCAATCCAATTCTTGATTCCTATGCCCCAACCAAGCATCCCCTTAGCTTTCTTAGCTACAAGGAGAACACCAACGGTCAAAGTCAAACCCACTAGCATGCAACCTCAATCTAGCCAATCAAATCATTTGCTCAGCCAATAATCACTAAATAAACTAGCTAGTTCTCACAACCCAAGACAACTTGATGCCAACAAAACCTACCAATCACTTTTGGACACATAACACACACACACACACAACTTGGTTTAATCTACAGCAAATTCAAGTTAGTAGTCCACACGCATTAAGGAAATTGTTACTAATTTTCTGGGATCTTGAATTGGAATCTTTCCATTGCTCCAGCTCGATCTACTGATGCTAACTTGCTAAAAACTTGACTTAATTATTTTGGATTACTCTACTAGTAGTACTTTTTTTTTTTTTTTTTATTAAAAAAAGTTGTGTTTTGTGTTTTCCATCCGATTGCGTGAACTTCTTGAGTGTTGACAATATTCTAATTTAATCAAATCAAATCACATTTTAATTATGTGGCTATACCAAAGCCGTTACTACCCATGATGAATTTCCTGATACATTCCACGCAAAAGCTGCAGCTTGTTGAAAAGCCTCTAATCTGATTGATCACATTGCTACCCATTTATCTTATGTGGCTATACAAAAGTCATGACTACTCGCGGGTCGTGATGAAAGTAAATTCCTTCGCTCATGATGATGCTGTCAAAGTTACTGAAAGGATACATACAAGCATCAATGAATAAATTAGAACAAAGAAAGTTTTCATCAGCAATATGATATGATGATGGTTACTGAATTAAAAACGTACCTGCAAGATACATGTGATTGCTGGATTAAACATCAATAAAGTAGAAACTATTGCTGGCATGTTGATGTGGTTAACAATAGCCAGCAGATCATTTTGAAGACAAAATAAAGATAAAAGTGAAATACTTAATACTAAATATGTAACAACTCTTTTGATGCTTGTTGAGAAATATTTTTATAAAATCAGAAAGTACTTAAAAATTCTCTTTAATTAGAAAATGTACACTCATTTTAGATTTCATATGACGATTTAGGATAACTAAACTTTGTTATAAGAAAATGAAAGCAAATATTTCTCATAAAAAAGATAACTAGCGCACAAATGTAAATAGAGATCTAAATTAGAAAAGAAAAAGAAAAATGGAAAAGAGTCATGAGAAAAATTTTCTATGATAAGGGCATAATTGTCTTTTCATACTCATAAACATTCGGCTCTTCGTCATTAATTAGGGGGCGATTTACAGGCTTTGTGAGTGATATGCTATTGACTGCTAATTATAGGGAAGCGATATGTAATTATTGTTAAATGCTGAAAAACCCCCATGAACTATATACCTTGTTGCAATTTATCTTCCAAACTATTTTTATAAGCCTTTTGCCTCCTTTCGTGATGTAGTTGGACAAATCTACCCCTTTTATCTTAAGCATTGTTATTTTTCTTTTTTCCAATCATTTTCTTTTTAGATTTTTCCTCTTTATTTTCTTTAAGCATTATTTAGATCAGTATACTAGATCAGTCAAAACTTGCTTATTTCTTAATTTCGCATGTCAATATTTTATAAAAGAATTCTATGGTTTACAAGATTTTTTTTTCAAATGTTGAAGTCAATGCCATTTAAGAAATTGAATATTTAGATATATAAGAACAAAAGAGATATTAATTAATCAATTATTAATAGTATCAATAACAAATAAAAATGAACTATTATTGTTGTTTCTTCTTATCTTTTTGTTGTACTACACATAACAATTGTTAACTTTTCTTTCTTACGTGATATATAATATGTTATTTTGTTATAAATAGTTGAGTAATTGTGAACTCTAATTAGTTTATAGGTACTTAAATTGTTGAATTACTAGATTAATACAGTTTACACTATAAGCTATATATATTTTCTAATAACAAAGAGTTATGATGAATTATCAAGAATGAATTTAACAAATTAAAAAATAGTTTAAAAATATTAAATTTTTTTATGCAAATATTGGCTAGTTCCATGAGAGAAAGGGAAAAAAGAAGAAAAGAAAAGGAAAAAAAATGAAAAAAAGAATAGAGAAAAAAGAAAAAAATTAAGATAGTAGGGTAGCGTTGTCTAAATATATCATTCGATGGGGTAAAATGCCTATTATTATAGTTCATGGGGTAAACTGCAATTGGATATATAGTTTGTGGTGTGTGTGTGTGTGTATTTATTTATTTATTGTCCAAACATATCATTCAGGGAGGTAAAATGTCTATTATTATAGTTCATGGAGTAAACTGCAATTGGATATATAGTTTGTGGTGTGTGTGTGTGTATTTATTTATTGTCCAAACATATCATTCGAGGAGGTAAAATGTCTATTATTATAGTTTATCGGGTAAACTGCAATTGGGTATATAGTTCGTGGTGTGTGTATATATATATATATATATATTTATTTATTTATTTATTGTGCTTTGAAGGGCTATCAGTCCATTGGATGCGAAAAATCTTCGGATTGCAACCTAGATCAGGTCTGGTGCCAGAACTTATTTCAGTATCTACGGGGGTTTGTCTAAAATCTTCAATTTATGGAATTGACTTCGTCTCTGCTTTGGTACCCAGTCTGCACTATAGTTCTCTTCCATCGATGTATGGACAACGCTACATTCGGAGTCCATGGTGATGCTCTTGAATGTTTTTTCGTGATTCAAAGCTGTTATCATATTTATCCTACTGTCTCCGCAATTCTTTTCAGTTTGTACGGTGTAACACAAACTAGAATATAGTGGAAGATAATTAATCATGGAATCTCTTTTATGTCCCACTGGATTGATCTTTGAAAGCTTCTTAGTAACCAAAAAATATTTTTTCAATTTGATCCCTTTTTCTTTTCTTTTTTTCGATTTTTGTATGCATCCTTGTATTCCTAGTGTGGATGGATCCCAAAGGCAAACGGGCAATTTTTTTTCTACAAGTTTTTGTAAAGAAGCTGGCAAACACTTGGCCCGATAATAGGGATTAACTGAAAGTGCCTTTATTCAAGAAAGACAAATTAAAGCTAACGTTCCATGCATTGCATGAATCCCAAAGCCCAACAAGAAATCCTTTTCCGTTATTCACCAATTCTTTTTTTCCCTCCTTTCCTAGTGGAAATAATTTCTTTCTAAGCTTTCTGTTTTTGTATGACCTTCTCTAATTGTCCTCTAGTACTACAAACTTTATATATATCCCATAATTTTCTTTCATCACGAAGAAGAAGAAGAAAGCAAGTTCCTTTCTTTTTTCCTCTTCTTCGGTAAAGTAATTCTTGATTTTTTTTCTTTCACCTCTTCCTTATTTCGTTTGGCCTCCATTATTCATCCAAGAAGTTGAGAATTGGAGAAAGAAGAAAATGGCTGGTGGTTTCTTGCCTTTCCTGACGATGGTTATTCTTCAGCTAGGCTATGCTGGAATGAACATTGTATCAAAACTTGCCATGGATTCAGGCATGAACCCTTTTGTTCATGTTGCTTACAGGCAACTCTTTGCTACCTTATCCATCGCCCCATTTGCTTATTTCTTGGAGAGGTACGTTGCTAGTAGCTGCGGATTTAAGTTGATTTTGCATGTAGAATCAACATTTGATAATCCAGGCAGGAGTTTCTTGAACTTCATTAGAGTCGAAATGTGGTTTTCCAATGAAACTGGATTGAGTGTCAAACATTAAAAGCTAATTCACTCAACATACAACCATTTTTTCATGGACTCTGCAGATTTACTTGGACTATCAAAGTGAAATTTAATGATGAATCTCCTCGCTTGATTAAGATAACACTGATTTTTCCTGTGTGCATGTTCATATCGATTGTAGTGCATGATCCTTGCGGTAAAATTTCTTTGATCATTTGATTTTTCTCGTCCAACAATCAAGAATCAAGATAGAGAAGGATTCTCTTTTCAAGTGTGGTCTGTTCACATGAAAGGCACCAAATGCTTTAGACTACTATACTACGGTTATGGACTTGAAAAAATATCAAATTCTTAAAAACCTGGAAATAATATAAAGAAATTGCAACGCATGCTTGATGATGGATGTTTCACGGTTTGATCGTGCTGTTTCTCACACAAGTCAAGCAGCCAAGCAGAGCAGTACCGCCCGAAATCTGATTTCTGCCTGTTCTTTCTTGCTTTGTCGCCCTTTTCTCGATAGCTGCAGCAGCCCTTTTCTTCTTCTTTTTCCACCTTCTATTTTATCCTGCCTTCTTCCGGTTTCGAAAGATACGTGTTATTTTTTCCTGCTTCAGAAAGCATGGCGACTTTTGAGAGTTTAACCATTAACTCTCCAAAAGAACGTGATGAAAGAGCGATACTCTCTGTACTTAAAATTTTTTTGTCCTGGTTTATATCCTGTACTATTGGTAGTTCATGCAATCTGATCTTACTAAGCACATATCCGAGTAGTTGATGAATAGCTCAAACAAAACTGAAAAGGTGATGAACCAGAACCAATGAGAGAATCTGTCTGTAAACTATAGAGCCATCTCCGAGCAAAAGCCTAACTCTAAGCAGTAATACATACTTTAGCATATATTTCTTGTAAGGATATGTAGCCATTTCTGTTATTGTAAAACGAATAGCTATTTAACTGAAACTCAAGAATCTTGATGTATAAATGCAGGGAAACAAGACCCCGGTTAACATTCTCGATCATTTTCCACATTTTCATGTGTTCTGTTTTTGGGTAAGTACGCGGCTAAACTCTTATCTTTCTTGGGTTAAGATGCTATATTTGGTACCATCACTTTGCATAGGTAGATTTATGCAATATTGGAAGGTATTCCATCAAGGATAGTTAGTTCTGAAGCTAGAATCTTCTAACTTAGGCTGAAAATACAGGGCAACCGTGAACCAAATCACATATTTTGTGGGGCTAAAGAATTCTACTCCAACTATTGCTTGTGCCTTGTCAAACCTAAGCCCAGCAGTCACATTTATCCTGGCTGTGCCTTTAGGGTAATTTTTCTTCTTCCCTCTACAGAATGCAAATTCTACTCCTTTCTTTTTGCCAAAAAAGGCACACTTGGTTCAAAGGATTTTACGTCTTGCTAATACGTGTTTGACAGATTAGAAGGTGCAGGACTGAGGGCTAAGGCAGGACAGGCCAAGGTATTAGGGACTGTTGTATGTGTTGGTGGTGCCATTCTATTGTCATTTTACCACGGGCCAGTTGTCGGTGTGGGGCAGTCAAGAATTCATTGGAAATTTGCGGACAACTTGAGGAATAAAACTGTTAGCAACCATGTAAATTTTGTACTGGGGCCATTTATGCTGATAGTTAGTTCTGTTTCCTGGGCAGTATGGCTAATTATCCAAGTAAGCATAAGCAAATTCTTTCGGGTCTGCACCTTAAGCTTATCTGTAACCTTCATATGCTGTCACCAGATGAACTAATGATGGCTTCCTATTATTCTATCAGGCCAGGGTGGGCAAGATGTATGCTGCTCCCTATTCTAGCTCAGCATTGACATGTTTCATGGCCAGCATCCAGTGTGCGATTATTGGCTTTTGTTTCGATCACCACTTATCTGCATGGTCGTTATATCCTGCCATCCGAGCAGTCTCAAGTATCTATGCGGTATGAACCACTGCACCATGCACACATTGGAGCTTAAAAGGCACATCAATGGGAGAACATATGAACAAATGACTTGCTACAATTTATGATTCAGTCAAGCTGGTCCTTTTACTTTCTGACTACAGATTGCCCCTATTTAGAATTTGCTTGCTTAGTCATTTTACTTCTTTTTTCCCGCTTCCCTAGCTTAGACCTATTGATCCGCTTGTTAGGCAACGATTTGTGTTATGATTGTTCTTGTTAAAAACATTCAGCTGATAGGAAAGGACTAATGCAGGATGGGACTTTGCTTTTCAGGGAATTGTCTGTACCGCATTAGCATTTTGCCTCATGTCATGGTGCATCGAACGAAAAGGACCCTTATATGTCTCGGTTTTCAGCCCTTTGCTGCTTGTCATTGTGGCTATTCTCAGTTGGGCAATACTTCAGGAGAAACTATACATTGGAATGTAAGTAAACTAACTACTCAGACAGGAGTACTAATTTTTCAGTTTGATATCCCCCTCATTTACTGCAACTAAACCATTTGTCGCGAATCTTATTTAGGCCAAAACAAAATTTCATGGAAAATCAGAACGTAATTGTGTGAGCATTCATTGATGTAGTAGTTGTTGTGGTTGTTGCAGGGTAATAGGATCTACCCTGATTGTTATGGGACTTTACTGCGTCCTCTGGGGAAAGAATGAAGAGATGAAGCCAACTAAAACTCCTGATCAGGAGGTAGATTCTGGGAAGCAGTTTACCATGGAGGATTTGGAATTACAATTGTTCAAGAAGTCAAATACTTCTGCAGGCACGAATGGAGAGAATTAGCAGTATCACTACCTACAGTTCACTGTAATAGCTCCACAATCAAAGTCAAAGATTTTTGTGTAACTTGAATCCAATTGGTAACCAGAAATTCAGGCTTCCCTGATTTGCATCTCACTGCAGGTTTATGAACTAGGAGAATGAGTAGTAATAATTGAAATTGATTGAAAATATTTCTTGATGCTTTGTAGTAATGCCAACTAGAAAAAACCTGAAAGAAGGACTTCATTAGATAAGTTCCCAATTCATTCAGTCCCATATGCTCAATACAATGAAGTGAATCCAATACAGGGGTTTAGTTAACATTCTTCAGAATTTCTTATTTGCCATTTAGAAAAAAAAAAAAAAAAAATCTCTGAGTGCATCAGTTGTGGCTACAATTAATTCTCCAGATACACAGCATGAAGGATAGTATCCAAAGGCATTGGTTAAGCTCCTCTTCGAAACTAATGCCTTTGGGGACCATACAAAATAAATTATTTTAAAGTCTTCTGGCCATTTGTAATATTTGTACTTAGAATGAAAATATTAGAACGAATCCCGCACGAAAGTGATGATTGGAAAATGGAAATTGGTGGCGTGATGTGTTTTTCTTAAACATAAAATTGTGATATTAACTTCATATCTCTATTCTAAATTCACACTATGTACAAATTTCTATGCCAATGTTTCCGCTCATTTATACTAGGAAAATCCTATACTAAGGGATATATAAATGACTTAAACGACATAAATAAACTAATCAATAACATACGTCATTGATTTCAGGAATTCTTATATTTGTATCTATCGTTTAAGAATGTCGTGATTCAGAATCATTTTTTATTGATGAACTCTTGAAAGTCAAACTACAAACTAACAAAGCATCAAATGTGGAGTAACTTGTGAATGGAAAGAAAGGCAAGTTAGATGATTTTCTTTTCTGTTTTCTTTATGCATAAAAAAAAAATTAAATTACATTTTGGTAACCACGAGCTTGGAAAAAGCAACGAACTCTAGAAGTTAAGAGTGTTGTTCACCGGGAACCGTTGTCAGCGGGAACCATTGTGACACAAATGTTCATCGTGAAAGTGTGGGTTTTGTGATTTCAAGCTATCCTTACGATTAATTTATGTCAGGTTGAGTTTACTATATAAATACAAAATCAGAAAAAATATTGAAAAATAAAAAGAGAAAGAATAGAGAGAAAAGCAAAAGAAATAAAGGGGAAAAAAGATATGAATTCGGTAAAAAAAATTGAAAAATAAAAAGTGAAAGAATAGAGAGAAAAGCAAAAGAAATAAATGGAAAAAAAAAAAACTTAGAGCCAGTAAAATGGATGGAGATCCTTATCTAAAATCGTCTTACGATTCTTATGTTAGCATATATAAAGGGAGAGGAAGAAATATGACGTAAAATTTTTTTTTTATCAATTTTTTTTTATCTTATTTATCGTACCACTAAAAAGTTTACTATTAAAACCCTCTAATAATTACCAATAATTACTTATTAGTAGCTACTTATTATTTTTTTCTTGTAATTTTTTTTAAAATTTACACACACATAAAGTGTTCATTTTGCACGAGTAATGAATTATACAGGGGGTGGAATGTTATGAAACTGAACATAAGTGGGCAAAGCGCAAAAAGGCAAAGTTCAGGGAGAACAGTGTATTTTACCCTTTATCTAAACACAGCTACAATAAATAAACGGAGTAGACAACCTAGAAAATAATTTTAACACAGTTCGGTTAAAAAGCAAAAGAAAAGACACAGCTGCAACTTTGATCGCTGGTGGTCATTATGGCCTCTCCTCCGCTTTGCTCTTTCTGTCACGGCCGCTTTACTCTCTCCTTCTCCACGACAATTCATGAAGTTCTTCTCTATCTTCTTCTCCTTTCTACATTTTTGAGCTCTTTACCAGACTCAGTTCTTGGCGAGTGCAAGAACCCGCCAGTCATATTCAACTTTGGAGATTCCAACTCGGACACTGGTGGACTTGTGGCCGGACTCGGTTACTCCATCAACTTCCCAAATGGTCGCACTTTCTTCCGCCGATCGACCGGCCGGCTCTCTGATGGCCGCCTCATCATTGATTTTCTTTGTATGTTCTCTCTTAATTCTCCATCTTCTCGTCCACATTGATCACCAATATTCTTCTCTGCAACATTTTTTCTTCTCAGCAAACTATTAAGTTTGTGTTCATTGTACTAAAAAAAAAAAAGAAGAAATACTCCACTTTTTTGTTCCTAGAATATTCATATACTCATTGCGTGCAGAACTCGATTGAATAGTGTTGTTTTTGTACCACGTTAAATTCTGCAACTGGACTTATCTACAAGGAAAGGTTCCCTGTTTAAAAAAGAAAGGATAAAAAAGGAGGAGAAAACGGAGGGAGGGGGAGAAAACAGAAAAGTGGATCAACAGCAGTCGAACCCATCGATGGGTCTTTTTTTTGGCAAGAAAATAGAGTGGAAAAGAGTACTATTTTAGATTTTTATTTGGAAGCATATTCAGTCTTTAGTACACTTGAATCTTAATTCTTAAATTGATGGATGTTTCACAGACTCGGTGGGGTCCAATATTGCTTGACTTTTTTTGATTTTCTGACTGCTCACTCTGATCTGATGCATGCATCTGTTTGAGTGTTTGTACGTTAGTAATTAAATTTTGTCTCTGGGAAATGTTCTGCTAGCTTAGCTGGCTACGCAGTATGAAATGTGTTTCTTTTTCTTTTTCCTTTTTTTGATAAAGAGGATAATTGCATTCCAATTTCTGCACTAATAGCAATATGTGCATCAAAACTCCCACTAAAAAAATCTATGGGAGAAGAATTTCTCAATAAAAGAAACCCTAGGAGAAAGCAGCCTCCTATGTAATGATGGTGATGATGAGAATTTTTTAATGTTGGTGATAATTTCTATCAAATCGTAGATAATTAGTTGATTATTGAGCTTTTTTGTCAATTTCCCTCAAGTCCCTACGTAAGTCAATTAAATCAGTATGCTGATGATCAGAAATTTTTTATGTTGGTGATAACTTCTGTCGAGTGGTAGATAATTAGTTGATGATTGAGCTTTTTTTTTTTTTTTTGGTCAATTTCCCACAAGTCCCTACACAAAATTTAGGAATGGCAATGAGGGTGGGTCCCCGTCCCGTTGCCCAAACATTCCCTTGCCCACCGTCACCCGCCTCCACAAAGCAAAGAATGTATAATTAGTAATTTAGTATAAATGTATTAGTACAACAAATCAATAATTTGTAATAGTATAAATATATAACTATTATTATAATGAATAATGTTAATTATATTAGATATACATAATCTAATACATATAACTAATATATATATATGGCTGGTGACAAGGCAGGGGTATACTCCCCTTTCCCTCGTCCAGCTTTAAAGAAATTAGAGTTGCCTCCCCATCATTTGTCATATGCTAGTCATAAAGCCCTCCCTAAATAATATAACATCAGGTTAATATTTGCTGGATGGTGTAATATCAGAAAATTATAATCAAATTTATGTAAGGATAAATTATCTTTTACCCTCTTATAGTTTGGTATTTTACCGCATAACCTTCCTTTGATTTAAAAATCTATATATAGCACCTTTATAATTTAGGTTAATGTGTCACCATTAGTTTTTCTATTAAAACTAACGGTCAATAGTAAAAAATCAAAGTCAAACTAATTATTTGACAGATTTACCCTTTCATTACTTCTTTTTTTCCTACAAAAATAAAAAAGAAGAAATTGAAATAAAATAGATAAATAAGAAACAAAAAGTACCATTAAAGATTGGTTAAAAAAACCTATAATGATATTTGTAGTAAAAAAAGATTAGGTATTTTTTGTTTCTTATTTATTTCTTTTATAGGTCCCTTCCATCTTTTTTTGTTTCTTATTCATTTATTTTTTATTTCCCTTCCATCTCTTTTGTATTTGGAGAAAATTAAGATTTTGTAGGCCAAAGTATAGGTTTTCAAAATTATCTCTTCTCTTCCAGAGAGAGAGAGAGAAGAAGAAAAGGAAAAAAGAAAAGAGAAAAAAAAGTAGTGAAATGGTAAATTTGTCAATTTATTAGTTTAACTTTGACTTTTTACTGTTGACTGTTAGTTTTAATGAAAAAACTAATAGTGATGTTTTAATCCAAATTATAAAAGATTTATATATAGATTTTTATACCACAGGGGGTTATGTGGTAAAATATCAAACCAGAGACGGGTAAAAGGTAATTTATCCTTTATGTAATATCCAAAAGATACATGCCCAAACGGACATGTACCTTCTCGAGATGATAGGAGACAGGGCAGTTTCAATTGATCAAAAGAAAAAGATGAGCACTGGTTTGTTTCAAATTTCAATTCACCATTAGCTTCTTTTATTTAATTTTTTTTTTGGTAGAACTGGCGAGCCCCATTAGCCATTCTCTAGATGTACCAGTTAACCCTTTTAGGAGTGCCTTTTCTTTCTTTTTCTTTTTTCTATTATGTTTTGAGCTCTGCAGCTTCAAATGATTGCTATAATTAAAATTTAAATGACGATGTTGTTCAAAGGCGAACCCAAGGGAAAAATTATGAAGATCTTGGCGTTGGAAAGATCATCTTCTGCAACTATTCTTCAGGAAAGAGCGAACAGTCCTCGAATTAACTCTATTGCAATGCTAGATTGGAACTTCGAACTCAATTTCTTCCTAGTCGTGCTTGATGTGTTACTTTGGTTATTACTGGTAAAACATTTCGGTCAAATAATTTCTTTGTGCATAACTATTATCATTGGATATTAAGAACACAAGGGAAGGTATTCAAATATGACAATGCTAACTTAGTTTCAGTTTTGAGACTGTTGAATTGGCTGAAAAGGAATCCAGAAAATATCCATACAAAAAGAAAATTGCACTATGGAGATTATTACTAATTGGGCTGCAATGAAGTTGCAGACTTGTTGAATGCATTAAAAAGGATAGTTCCGCTGGCCTTCACTGTTCTTGGTATAAGAAAGATGGCAATATGGATAAATCCGTCATGGAAAACAACTTATTTTTAATTCTTGGGTGTTCTTCTGAATTACATCCATTGCTTGCTTTTCATCTTCTCTTCTTTCCTTAGTTATGGTGTTCACATGCTTCTGCTTTTGCAGGCCAAAGTGTAGACACAACTTTCTTGAGCCCATACCTGGACTCAATGGGATCCACTTTCTTAAATGGTGCCAATTTTGCAATTGCAGGTTCTTCCACATTACCTAAAAATGTACCTTTCTCATTAAATATACAGGTCATGCAGTTTGTTCATTTCAAGGATCGCTCTATTCAACTGGTTGCTGCAGGTAAATTCAACTTCCTTTCTCTTTTTTTAAACGTGATAATATTTAGCTTTGCAATGACTTGGTTTTCTGAGTTTCGAAAATCTTTGATAAGCAAATGTGTGAAAGACAGTATTAATTAACATTCTGACAATTGTTTTGGCTTACAAAAATTCTCCTCTTTCTAGCTGGCTCTACTGTATCTGCATAAGGGTTGAGACAGGGGAACTCATAGTAACGTAACATGAAGCTATTATAGGTTATATAACGCAGTAGCTAAGCTAGTGTAGCATATTTTTCTTGTACAATCGAAATAGAAACTAAACATGCTGTAATGGTTGAAAATATGATTCAAAATGCCACTTCGGCGCAAAGAATTAGAAACAAAAACATAATCATCACATGAGATGGAAAACATTTAAAATTATCTTAACCATCCTACTCGCTGATGTGTACAAACCGGAACAGTTGATTTTCATTGCACAAGGACTCAACTTTGACTGCAAAATAGAATTCTTAGAGATTCATGTAGCTCTATGCCACTGTTAAGTCCTATAAAAATTACTGAATGACCCTAAAAACTTAATTTGACCTATAGCATAGATTATCCTTGTCGATTAATTCTCAGGCTTTTGGCTGTTATTTTGGTAGAAAAGCAAAGGGTTGCCTCTAGCTTATTAAGTTTTCATGGTCCATGAAAATAAATGACAGAGATTTAGTTTGCTGTCACTAGCTGACGTAGTTCTTTCCTTCTCATTTGATTCGGAAAACTTTTTCTGTCCATGAATATTATGTCAAGTTATACTGCATGATTCTGCTTTCATGTCTCTAGTGTAGCTGGTGTAAAGTGGAAATTATCAGTTTAGTGCAGCTTTTGGCCAAAGCCATTAATTTTCTTTCATTTGAATGCTTTCTGCATCTAAAAACTGCAGTAGACTAGCAAACCAACTAAAAGATTCTTCTTTTAGGTTCATTGCACTTCATAGGTGATGCAGGTTTCCGCAACGGGCTTTATGTGATTGATATAGGACAAAACGACCTGGCTGATTCATTTGCTAAGAATCTATCCTACAAGGAAGTTGTGAAGAAGATTCCCTCAGTTATATTGGAGATTAAATATGCTGTGGAGGTGAGTTTAGAAATCTTTGCACACTCCACCATCCCCCTCCTCACTTTCCAGGTTCTTGGATTTGTGAAGGAAACATCTAACTGCAGCAAGATTAGCCCACAATCAATAGATATCATGATGTGAAGCTGTCAGATTTCCCGTATGATGCTGCTTTTCCAAGTTGATGAAGAAAATATAAATACATTGAAAATGATGCCAAATACAAAACTTATGTGAAGAGTAAATTGATCCTTTATTTGCTTAGGCCAGCTCACAAAAATGACAAGTAGTTGTGTTTTAGAGACGCTAGATCAAGATGCCATGACCTGTACACAAGTTTCCTAAGATCTTACTTGGAAGCTCACTTGTGTTTTATTGAGAAATTGTCTAGATAAATCAATACCAATAAAAATCTTGACTTGTGGAATACTCCTTGCCTTCTGATGTTGGCCGATGTAAAACTTATTTACCTTTCTACATCGAGCACCTATTATTAGCTCATGTGAGCAGTTATCAGGCGAAGATCAACAACCACAACTGTTTCTCTGGAAATGCAGGACATATATGCTCAAGGTGGCAGGAAATTTTGGGTCCATAATACAGGGCCACTGGGATGTCTTCCTCAAAAACTGTCAACAGTTCAAAAAGCTCCAGATGACCTCGATCCATATGGTTGTATTTCGAGCTATAATGATGCTGCAAGAGTTTTCAATGAAGCTCTTCTTCTTCTGTGCGAAGAATTGAGATATGAAAAGAAGGATGCTACTATTGTTTATGTAGATGTATACACTATCAAATATGACCTGATAGCCAACTCCACCAAATATGGTAAGCCTCGAGACATTTAGAAATTCTTTCTCTTGTTCCTACCAAGCATGGAGATACTCGTAAAAGGCTTTAATTATCACAATGTAGGAAAAACCTTGCATGAAAGTGCTAGTTTTTCTGAAAGAATCACATCATATGCTTGATGTATCTCTCCAAAATATTTATATATGCAAAGATGTTGCCTTGTCAGTGTAAAGCGAAACTGGGGATAGTGTTGAAACAAATACTCCAAACCCAATTTTTAGGATCATCTTCGTTGCATGGTAGTGATTATTTCATATTTTGTCATGCAAGTCCTCTTGTTCTTCATTTAAGAGTATCTATCAATTTTCAGGAATTATCTGCATTTTTCATCTACACGAGCTTTATGCATGTACATCTTGAAAAAGCTTTTATGCTTAAACAGTATCTAGAATCCTTCAACCCTTGACAGCCCTACGCCGAATTGATCACATTTTCCCATCATTGCAGGATTTTCATCTCCCCTCATGGCATGTTGTGGATTTGGAGGACCTCCATATAACTATGATGTTAGGGTGACATGTGGTCATCCAGGCTACCAGGTTTGCGATGAAGACTCAAAATACGTAAGTTGGGATGGAATCCATTATACTGAAGCTGCAAACAGCATCATAGCCTCAAAAATACTTTCCACTGATTATTCTACTCCAAGAATTGCTTTTGATTATTTCTGCAACTGACTCCAGCATGCTGTATATCCATAATTGTGCATGCAATGCTCAATGTACCATCCCAGTTCTTTGGAAATTTGGGCATCTGATATCTTGTTCGATTAAGTAAAAAATTGTCCTGCAACGTGATGCACATATAGTGATGGTTCACTTGGATCTAGGGCAGTGGTACTGCATCTTTGCTCAGATTCATTTTCTTACAGTACACTAGTGCTTCCCAGTTGCCACCATGCCAAAAAAGAGCAGCTCCTCCTTTTTAGGTCGTCCGATAGGTAGGCAGCACCCCCTGGCCCCGCCCCGCCGTGTCACATGGGATCTTCAGTGCCACTTTTTCAATGATAATTCAGTGTCACTTCTATATTTATATCAAATATCCTGTTTATTTAACTTGTCATGTGATGTTTATTTAAATTTCTTCTGTCATCATGTGATAAGTGGAATTGATACTAAATTTAGTATCGAGTAATGGCATAGAAGATTCCAACTGCCGCCACACCGCCCAAACCCTTTTTATAAGTGTTAGTCTTGAATCTAACACTTCCTACTTACAATTCCTTCTCATCGGTAACAGTTTTGATTACCCTTTACAACAATACATTATTCATTCTTTTTTTTTTTTGGATAATCCTCAAAGTAGACTACTTTTTTTCAAATATTGTGCATGAAGGGGTCAAAAGGATAATATTGTATACTTTTCTTTTGCAGAAACATTGAACTTTAGAAAGCCACCTTCGCAAAATATTGACAAAAGAAGGGAAAAACAAAGAAACCTAACAATAAGGTCAACAATAAGGTCTTTTGCAGTTGGGACGTGGAAACTGGAAAGCAATAAAATTCCGGAAGTGTTCAAGATGGTATTAAAATGTCAAGTAGACGAATCCAAATTGCATACCATCGCCAAACAGGCTACAATTCAACAGAACCTTTTGGATTATTCATGGGTTTACCTGCTTAGCCCATTTGCATTGTTATTTTTTGGAGCCTTTATAGAAAAAAAATACATTGCATCGATTTTGATGTAGGTAAAGTAAAAAGATAATTTAAAAATTTATTCAAGAAAAATATACAATTTTTTTAAAAAAGAATGACAATCCAAACAGAAAAGGTTCTGGAATCTTTCTAATGTACTTCATCATCCTCACAATCATGATCATATGCATAGATACTCAATTCGGGAAACTACAACCATCGAATGTGAATCAAATCTCAGCTACAGAACTCCATTCATGTATGATCAAGGCGGTTGATTTGTTCCGTGAAATTGTTGGAACCTCGTCGCGGGATGCCGGACTTGTACAATATTATGAGCTATTGAATTGATGGGATAATAAATCTTATATATTAACTCAATGGACGTAAGAACTGAAAGTGACAAATAAGTCACTAAAACAGCAATATATTAAAATATCGTAACAAAACTTGTCACTTACTAAAATTTGTCTTCCATAATCAATTTCATATGTCAATTTCAAATCAAATCAATTTCCACTATCCGCTGTCGTCTGGATGTGGTCTACCATCCATATGCAGTAATTATGGCTGCAAGTTTGACCCACCACAGCCCAAATCCCAGAAAAAGGTTCATCTCAGAGCGAGAAAGAGTAGTTGATTTGTTTGTTCATTTTTGTTCAAGGCAATTAATCGTGGCACTTTTTTTTTTTTTTCCGTATTATTATTATATTATACTCTCCTGTCCATTTGTTAACAGGGATAATTTCAGAAACCTCCCTCTGAGGTTTGTAACAATTGTATCTATCTCTCTTGAGGTTTAGAAAATTATGAAAACCTCACCTAAAAAGCATGTTTTGGTAACAAATAGTGATGTAAGCACAAAAAGTCCAATGAATATCTTTTATTACCCCTATTTAATTTACAAAACAAATTAAATTATAAAAGAAATCAAATATCAGCATTACTTGCTAAGTAAAAAGTTTTAAGATAGTTCTTTGCAGCAAAATTTAGACTATGTTTCAAGACATCATTTTTTAATGTTTGAACTTCTAAATAAGTTGTAAAGAAACTGTTTTTTAACAAATGCATCCCTACTAGTCGGCTATTTATAAAACTAAGCCAAAAGTCCATTTAAATTACCTTGAAATTTAATATAATGTATTAAGTGAGACGATGTTAGAACTTTTGGATAAAGAAATATTTACAAAAAGCGATTTTCCTTTTTTTTTTTTACACCCACTTGTCACTTAGAAGTTATAGAGTTGTCAAGGCTATCATAGTCTTTTCATAACACCAAAAGAGGTAAGTGTAAATTTTCAAAAACTTCAATAGAGATTTATGAAATTTTCCCTTGTTAATATCATGCATATTTTCAGTTTTTGAAAATCACAAAATAAGAGTCATTCTTTAAAAGTCAATGCAATATTTCATTAATTTTTTCACTTTGTCATTTAAAAAAAAATAGCCTTTTCCATCTACTTATATATTTCTCACACTTTTAAATTATAAATATAAGGATAATAATGTAAAACTATCCAAATCCAACTCATCCAAATATAATAATCAATAAGTATATGTTCCCTTAAAAAATTATTTTCCTAAAAAACGACTCAATTTATGAGATGGAGGGCAAAAAGTATAATAAGCACACCATTTTAGAATAAAGAGTGAGCAAGGAGGCCGACTCTAATTGTGGATGTCAGCGATTAATTCTAAAGTTCCAAGATGAGAAATTCTATTCAGGTACGGAAGTACCTTTTCCTAGTTCAAACCTTGCTAGCAGGGAATGTTTTTGGGACGTAACTAACTACTGAGACGGACGACACAATGTCCAAAAAGCTGGCTCTTTAGTTAGTGGAATTTCGATCCTGCCGTGTGATTTATGAAAAATAAAAAAGTGATTAAAAAGAAAAAAAGTATATTAAAAAATATATTTGTAATATAAACAAATAATTTCTATTCAAATGCAACGGTCAAATATTTTCGTCTACTTTTCCTTCAAGAAGTTGATTAAAGATGAGCAGCAATTAGTGCTCAATGAATCCACAGTTGCTAAGGTCACAAATTTTTTTTTGTTCATAAAAATTTGGCGCATTGATCTGATTACTCAATCAAGACTTCTTGCTTAACCAACTTGATCTTTGGGTGCAGCTCTTCACTAAAGGAAACAAAGCAGAAAACTAAAGTGAAGCCCTGATGCAAGGAGCAGAAACTTACGGGTTTTTGAGTTTTTAACCCCTAACCATTTAGTTGATTGGTTGATCAAGTCGAAGGATCAACTATGAAGGTTTACCAACCTGAAGAAGGGGTTTGGTGGGGGGGGGGGGAGGGAGGGTGGGATCTACTATGAAGGCTTACCAACCTGAAGAAGGATATTCTTGCTTTCTCCTGTTTGGATTATTTTGAAAATAAAATTGATTAATAAATAGGTTTCTTTTTTTTTTTTGTCAAAATGATAACATTTGTATTGATTTAAACTTGATAATACAAGAGCACTTTACAAAAGGAGCTCATTGCTCTCATAATCTATTCTTGCTAGATCTTTAATCCAGCCAGGGAAACATGATTCCCAATATACATCATTAACTAGCTTCAAGGCAAACTTTGCTAGCCTATGACACACTTCATTCCCTTCCCTATGTATAAAAGAGAAGTTGCATTGCTCAAAAAACTCCCTCAGTTGTTGTATGTCCTCCAGTATCACAGCACAGTTGCTGTTGTTGCATGAGACGGTTAAGATACAGTCTATCACATTCTTGCAGTCTGATTGTACTTCGATTCTTCTCCAGCCTACTGCCTTTCCCAATTGCATTGCAGCTCTAATTGCTGCAGCTTCCTCAATTTCTGGTTCCCCCAACTTCTCCTCCATTATGGCCCAAGCTTTCAGCACCTCTCCTTTCCAGTTTCTAGCCACTATTCCTTTACCAGTTCTGATCGATTGTGTTGAGATTGCAGCATCAGTATTAATCTTGTTCACACCTTCCATTGGAGGTTTCCATCGTCTATCATACTGATTTGGAGTTGCTTCAACAATGCCAGCTCTACTTTCTAGTTCCACAGCTTCCTTGAATTCTATCCACTCTTGTTGAGCTTTCCTTACCACTGAAATTTCCTCCCCTTTTGCGTTGTTGAAGACAATCTGGTTCCTTGCCTTCCATATTTGCCAGAGGAGATTAATTGTTAATTCTATATGCTCCTTGCCATTGACTCTTTGAGAAGCTTCTAAGATTCCTTCCCACCATCTCCAAAAGCAAGCCTGCAGATCTATTAATCCATCCCAGTTGATTGGACTGATTTTCCAGATTCTCTTTGCATATTCACAATCAAAGAACAGATGCTCTATAGTTTCAATTCCCTCCCCACAGCTTTTGCAAATGTTGTTCCCCATCCCTGTTCTGCCGTGCACCAAGTCATTGACTGGAAGACAGTTGTGTAGACATTTCCACATAAAATGTTTCAGTTTGTGTTTGACATTTGTTCCCCACAACTTCTTCCACATACTTTCCTTCCTGTTATGGCTACTTGTCTTCTCCTTGAGCTGCATTGTTTTAGTTGCCTGTGCCTCCATTTCCTTTGCTAAAGTATACCCTGACCTCACTGTATATTCCCCATTCTTTGAGTAATGCCAGATGATCCTGTCTCTCCTTTGGTACATACTGAGTGGTATCCTTACAATCATTTGGGCCGTCTCTCTGCTGAAAACTTGATTTATTAGCTCCTTATCCCATTGCCCTTGTTTAATCAGGTCTTTGACATATTGGATGCTTCCCAATGCTGGTCTATCATGTTCCATTCTACCATCTCTTGAAACAGGTATCCATCTGTCTTGCCACACCTTGATTGTACTTCCATCCCCAACTTGTTTTCTTATTCCATTTTTCAAAAGGAATCTGGCGCTCAGAAGACTCTTCCATAGGTATGATGCTGAAGTAGGGGCATGCTTCATCCAGTCAGATTCTCTTTTCATATATTTAGCTCTCATAACTCTACTAACAAACCTGTTAGGCATAACAATGATTCTCCAGAGTTGTTTTGCTAGCAAAGCTGTGTTGAAAATTTCCAGATCTCGAAAGCCTAGACCACCCTTTCCTTTAACCTCAGTAAGTGCCTTCCAATTCGTCCAGTGTATTTTTCTTTGATGCTCGTCTGCCCCCCACCAAAACCGTGCCATTTGTTTACTAATGTCTCTACACATTCCTTTTGGAATTCTAAAGCATGACATTGTGTAATTTGGGAGTGCCATTATCACTGATTTCAGCAATACTTCCTTTCCAGCAAGACTCAGTAGATTTCTTTTCCAGCTTTGTATTCTCTGTGTTACACTTGCTTTTACTTCCCCAAAAACCTGATTCTTTGACCTCCCTATCACCATAGGAAGACCAAGATACTTCCCACTGAATGCTTCTCTTAGATTTCCAAGTATACTGCATACATCCTGTCGGGTATCCAAATCAGTGTTCCTACTGTAGTAGATAGCAGACTTGTCCAAGTTGATTAGCTGTCCAGACGCTCTTGCATATTTGTTCAGTAGCTCTTGAACCTTCCAAGCTTCCTGGTTTGTGGCTTTGCAGCAGAGCAAGGCATCATCTGCAAAAAAGAGATGTGTAATGGGGGGGCACTTTCTTCCCACTTGGATTCCTGTCCACATTTTACTTGCTGCAGCTTTGTTTATCAAGTTTGAGAGTGCCTCCGCCACAAATAAAAAAAGGTAGGGGGATAATGGGTCTCCCTGTCTTAAGCCCCGCTTAGGTTGGACATATCCTACTTTTTCTCCATTAAGATTAAAAGAATAGGAGACAGTAGAGAGGCAATTCATAATCCATCTAACCCAAATGGGGCAGAATCCCATTTTTAGCATTATTCTTCCCAAAAATTGCCATTCCACTCTGTCATAAGCTTTAGACATGTCAAGCTTGATAGCCATAAAGCCTATTCTACCTGTTCTTTTATGTTTTAGGAAATGCATAACCTCGTGAGCTAGGAAAACATTATCTAGGATCTGTCTGCCTGGCACAAAGGCAGATTGAGATTCAGAAATGCACTTAGACAGGATCTTTTTCAGCCTATTTGCCAGGATTTTGGAAACAATTTTAAAAAGGACATTGCAAAGACTGATTGGCCTGTAGTGATTAATATTAGTAGGAGCAGACACTTTTGGGATCAGAGTAATCAGGGTTTCATTGACTGCCTTCAGCATATACCCACTGTGAAAAAAACTCTTAATAGCACTTACTACATCCAAATTTATGATATGCCAATATTTCTGGAAAAAAAGAGGTGACATACCATCAGGACCTGGCGCTTTATTTGGATGCATAGAAAATACAGCAGCTTTGACTTCCTTTTCCTCCACAGGTTTGATCAAATTTTCATTCATCTGCTGAGAAATTGTATGGGGGACACCATCGAGAACCTCTTCAATGTTAACCGGTTGTGATGTATTGAAGATGTTGCTGTAATGATTACCAATCTCATCCACCAGTTCTTCCTTTGTTTCACACCAGCTTCCATTCTCTTTTTGCAAGGATGAAATCCTATTCTGTCTCCTTCGTATCCCCACAGAGGCGTGAAAAAAGGCAGTGTTTTTATCTCCAGCTCTACTTTCTAGTTCCACAGCTTCCTTGAATTCTATCCACTCTTGTTGAGCTTTCCTTACCACTGAAATTTCCTCCCCTTTTGCGTTGTTGAAGACAATCTGGTTCCTTGCCTTCCATATTTGCCAGAGGAGATTAATTGTTAATTCTATATGCTCCTTGCCATTGACTCTTTGAGAAGCTTCTAAGATTCCTTCCCACCATCTCCAAAAGCAAGCCTGCAGATCTATTAATCCATCCCAGTTGATTGGACTGATTTTCCAGATTCTCTTTGCATATTCACAATCAAAGAACAGATGCTCTATAGTTTCAATTCCCTCCCCACAGCTTTTGCAAATGTTGTTCCCCATCCCTGTTCTGCCGTGCACCAAGTCATTGACTGGAAGACAGTTGTGTAGACATTTCCACATAAAATGTTTCAGTTTGTGTTTGACATTTGTTCCCCACAACTTCTTCCACATACTTTCCTTCCTGTTATGGCTACTTGTCTTCTCCTTGAGCTGCATTGTTTTAGTTGCCTGTGCCTCCATTTCCTTTGCTAAAGTATACCCTGACCTCACTGTATATTCCCCATTCTTTGAGTAATGCCAGATGATCCTGTCTCTCCTTTGGTACATACTGAGTGGTATCCTTACAATCATTTGGGCCGTCTCTCTGCTGAAAACTTGATTTATTAGCTCCTTATCCCATTGCCCTTGTTTAATCAGGTCTTTGACATATTGGATGCTTCCCAATGCTGGTCTATCATGTTCCATTCTACCATCTCTTGAAACAGGTATCCATCTGTCTTGCCACACCTTGATTGTACTTCCATCCCCAACTTGTTTTCTTATTCCATTTTTCAAAAGGAATCTGGCGCTCAGAAGACTCTTCCATAGGTATGATGCTGAAGTAGGGGCATGCTTCATCCAGTCAGATTCTCTTTTCATATATTTAGCTCTCATAACTCTACTAACAAACCTGTTAGGCATAACAATGATTCTCCAGAGTTGTTTTGCTAGCAAAGCTGTGTTGAAAATTTCCAGATCTCGAAAGCCTAGACCACCCTTTCCTTTAACCTCAGTAAGTGCCTTCCAATTCGTCCAGTGTATTTTTCTTTGATGCTCGTCTGCCCCCCACCAAAACCGTGCCATTTGTTTACTAATGTCTCTACACATTCCTTTTGGAATTCTAAAGCATGACATTGTGTAATTTGGGAGTGCCATTATCACTGATTTCAGCAATACTTCCTTTCCAGCAAGACTCAGTAGATTTCTTTTCCAGCTTTGTATTCTCTGTGTTACACTTGCTTTTACTTCCCCAAAAACCTGATTCTTTGACCTCCCTATCACCATAGGAAGACCAAGATACTTCCCACTGAATGCTTCTCTTAGATTTCCAAGTATACTGCATACATCCTGTCGGGTATCCAAATCAGTGTTCCTACTGTAGTAGATAGCAGACTTGTCCAAGTTGATTAGCTGTCCAGACGCTCTTGCATATTTGTTCAGTAGCTCTTGAACCTTCCAAGCTTCCTGGTTTGTGGCTTTGCAGCAGAGCAAGGCATCATCTGCAAAAAAGAGATGTGTAATGGGGGGGCACTTTCTTCCCACTTGGATTCCTGTCCACATTTTACTTGCTGCAGCTTTGTTTATCAAGTTTGAGAGTGCCTCCGCCACAAATAAAAAAAGGTAGGGGGATAATGGGTCTCCCTGTCTTAAGCCCCGCTTAGGTTGGACATATCCTACTTTTTCTCCATTAAGATTAAAAGAATAGGAGACAGTAGAGAGGCAATTCATAATCCATCTAACCCAAATGGGGCAGAATCCCATTTTTAGCATTATTCTTCCCAAAAATTGCCATTCCACTCTGTCATAAGCTTTAGACATGTCAAGCTTGATAGCCATAAAGCCTATTCTACCTGTTCTTTTATGTTTTAGGAAATGCATAACCTCGTGAGCTAGGAAAACATTATCTAGGATCTGTCTGCCTGGCACAAAGGCAGATTGAGATTCAGAAATGCACTTAGACAGGATCTTTTTCAGCCTATTTGCCAGGATTTTGGAAACAATTTTAAAAAGGACATTGCAAAGACTGATTGGCCTGTAGTGATTAATATTAGTAGGAGCAGACACTTTTGGGATCAGAGTAATCAGGGTTTCATTGACTGCCTTCAGCATATACCCACTGTGAAAAAAACTCTTAATAGCACTTACTACATCCAAATTTATGATATGCCAATATTTCTGGAAAAAAAGAGGTGACATACCATCAGGACCTGGCGCTTTATTTGGATGCATAGAAAATACAGCAGCTTTGACTTCCTTTTCCTCCACAGGTTTGATCAAATTTTCATTCATCTGCTGAGAAATTGTATGGGGGACACCATCGAGAACCTCTTCAATGTTAACCGGTTGTGATGTATTGAAGATGTTGCTGTAATGATTACCAATCTCATCCACCAGTTCTTCCTTTGTTTCACACCAGCTTCCATTCTCTTTTTGCAAGGATGAAATCCTATTCTGTCTCCTTCGTATCCCCACAGAGGCGTGAAAAAAGGCAGTGTTTTTATCTCCAGCTCTACTTTCTAGTTCCACAGCTTCCTTGAATTCTATCCACTCTTGTTGAGCTTTCCTTACCACTGAAATTTCCTCCCCTTTTGCGTTGTTGAAGACAATCTGGTTCCTTGCCTTCCATATTTGCCAGAGGAGATTAATTGTTAATTCTATATGCTCCTTGCCATTGACTCTTTGAGAAGCTTCTAAGATTCCTTCCCACCATCTCCAAAAGCAAGCCTGCAGATCTATTAATCCATCCCAGTTGATTGGACTGATTTTCCAGATTCTCTTTGCATATTCACAATCAAAGAACAGATGCTCTATAGTTTCAATTCCCTCCCCACAGCTTTTGCAAATGTTGTTCCCCATCCCTGTTCTGCCGTGCACCAAGTCATTGACTGGAAGACAGTTGTGTAGACATTTCCACATAAAATGTTTCAGTTTGTGTTTGACATTTGTTCCCCACAACTTCTTCCACATACTTTCCTTCCTGTTATGGCTACTTGTCTTCTCCTTGAGCTGCATTGTTTTAGTTGCCTGTGCCTCCATTTCCTTTGCTAAAGTATACCCTGACCTCACTGTATATTCCCCATTCTTTGAGTAATGCCAGATGATCCTGTCTCTCCTTTGGTACATACTGAGTGGTATCCTTACAATCATTTGGGCCGTCTCTCTGCTGAAAACTTGATTTATTAGCTCCTTATCCCATTGCCCTTGTTTAATCAGGTCTTTGACATATTGGATGCTTCCCAATGCTGGTCTATCATGTTCCATTCTACCATCTCTTGAAACAGGTATCCATCTGTCTTGCCACACCTTGATTGTACTTCCATCCCCAACTTGTTTTCTTATTCCATTTTTCAAAAGGAATCTGGCGCTCAGAAGACTCTTCCATAGGTATGATGCTGAAGTAGGGGCATGCTTCATCCAGTCAGATTCTCTTTTCATATATTTAGCTCTCATAACTCTACTAACAAACCTGTTAGGCATAACAATGATTCTCCAGAGTTGTTTTGCTAGCAAAGCTGTGTTGAAAATTTCCAGATCTCGAAAGCCTAGACCACCCTTTCCTTTAACCTCAGTAAGTGCCTTCCAATTCGTCCAGTGTATTTTTCTTTGATGCTCGTCTGCCCCCCACCAAAACCGTGCCATTTGTTTACTAATGTCTCTACACATTCCTTTTGGAATTCTAAAGCATGACATTGTGTAATTTGGGAGTGCCATTATCACTGATTTCAGCAATACTTCCTTTCCAGCAAGACTCAGTAGATTTCTTTTCCAGCTTTGTATTCTCTGTGTTACACTTGCTTTTACTTCCCCAAAAACCTGATTCTTTGACCTCCCTATCACCATAGGAAGACCAAGATACTTCCCACTGAATGCTTCTCTTAGATTTCCAAGTATACTGCATACATCCTGTCGGGTATCCAAATCAGTGTTCCTACTGTAGTAGATAGCAGACTTGTCCAAGTTGATTAGCTGTCCAGACGCTCTTGCATATTTGTTCAGTAGCTCTTGAACCTTCCAAGCTTCCTGGTTTGTGGCTTTGCAGCAGAGCAAGGCATCATCTGCAAAAAAGAGATGTGTAATGGGGGGGCACTTTCTTCCCACTTGGATTCCTGTCCACATTTTACTTGCTGCAGCTTTGTTTATCAAGTTTGAGAGTGCCTCCGCCACAAATAAAAAAAGGTAGGGGGATAATGGGTCTCCCTGTCTTAAGCCCCGCTTAGGTTGGACATATCCTACTTTTTCTCCATTAAGATTAAAAGAATAGGAGACAGTAGAGAGGCAATTCATAATCCATCTAACCCAAATGGGGCAGAATCCCATTTTTAGCATTATTCTTCCCAAAAATTGCCATTCCACTCTGTCATAAGCTTTAGACATGTCAAGCTTGATAGCCATAAAGCCTATTCTACCTGTTCTTTTATGTTTTAGGAAATGCATAACCTCGTGAGCTAGGAAAACATTATCTAGGATCTGTCTGCCTGGCACAAAGGCAGATTGAGATTCAGAAATGCACTTAGACAGGATCTTTTTCAGCCTATTTGCCAGGATTTTGGAAACAATTTTAAAAAGGACATTGCAAAGACTGATTGGCCTGTAGTGATTAATATTAGTAGGAGCAGACACTTTTGGGATCAGAGTAATCAGGGTTTCATTGACTGCCTTCAGCATATACCCACTGTGAAAAAAACTCTTAATAGCACTTACTACATCCAAATTTATGATATGCCAATATTTCTGGAAAAAAAGAGGTGACATACCATCAGGACCTGGCGCTTTATTTGGATGCATAGAAAATACAGCAGCTTTGACTTCCTTTTCCTCCACAGGTTTGATCAAATTTTCATTCATCTGCTGAGAAATTGTATGGGGGACACCATCGAGAACCTCTTCAATGTTAACCGGTTGTGATGTATTGAAGATGTTGCTGTAATGATTACCAATCTCATCCACCAGTTCTTCCTTTGTTTCACACCAGCTTCCATTCTCTTTTTGCAAGGATGAAATCCTATTCTGTCTCCTTCGTATCCCCACAGAGGCGTGAAAAAAGGCAGTGTTTTTATCTCCATGCTTTAACCATTTGTTTCTTGCCTTTTGAGCCCAGTAGATTTCCTCATCCCTATATGCTTTGCCCAACTTGCATTTCAGTTCATCTATAGTGTCCCTTCTTTGACCAACTTCCATCTGCTTGGCTTCCTCAATTTGTTTTTTCAGCCTTTGTATTACCTCTCCTGAGTTGTTCCTTTTCTTCCTACTCCATTCCATCAATGCCAATCTGCATGCTTTGATCTTTCTTGTCACTTTAAAAAACCTGGATCCTTGTTGTTGTTCCTTCCAAGCAGTCGAAATCACAGTATTAGTTTCCTCCTCAAAGGTCCATCTCTGGTCAAAGTAAAATCTCCTCTTGTAATTCTTCTCAACAGGTTCAGTATCCATTAGAACAATACAGTGATCAGATGCTTCCTTATGCAAATGTGTACATTTTGCATTCTTGAAATGTTGGATCCATCCTTGGTTTGCTAGGCATCGATCAAGTCTTTGCTTGACCAGCCCACCTCCCTCCCATTGATTAGACCAAGTCCATGGCACACCTTCAAACCCAAGGTCTATCAGTGCATTGCTATCTATAAACTCTCTAAAATCTTTGAAACTGCTCTCAGGTCTACTTCTCCCACCCCATTTCTCCTCATTTGACAGAATATCATTTAAATCACCAGCCATCATCCATTGCTCTCCCCACTTTCCTTTTTCTTGGTTGATAATTCTCCACTGTTCCCTCCTTATTCTGTCATCAGTGCTTGCATACACACCAATGAACCACCAACTGAACTGTTTGTCCTTTTCCTCAATCTTAGCTTCAATGTAAAAACCCCCACTATTGACATACACCACATCCAACTCACTATTCCACATTAACGTTAGACCCCCGGCCTTGCCCAAAGCATCAACAACAAAGCACTTCTCATAGTTTATTCTTTTCCTAACCTTTTCCATGACCTTTTTTTGGTTTTTGGTTTCACAGAGAAAAATTAAATTAGGAGAGTGGAGATTGATTATCTCCTTCAGCTGGGGAACTGCCAAGGGGCCTCCTGCACCTCGGCAGTTCCACACCGCCACCTTCATTTAGACTGTGGAGGCAATAAGGGAATAGCCTCCAATTTCCCCGTCTGGTCACAGGTGTGCAGTTCTATCTTAATTAGGTTTCTTAATTATCCTTTTTTTAACTATTTTCTTTTGCGATTAACTTTTATACATTTTCAGTGTATAGATTTTTTTTTTTTTTTTTGCACAAGCAAGCGTAGATAAAAGACATATTATGACTGTTCAAATTTTAAATTCACTTTTTGTTCATGTGTCATATATCTATACTTGTTTAATGTAAACAAATATTTGCACTGATAGCGTATAAAATATTAATCAATTTTTTTTAAAAATTTTTTACATATATCACATAATTATTCTTAAAAAATTTCAAATAATCTTCACTCCAAACAAAATGATTTGCTTTTCAAGCAGGCCCCAGCTCTACACCTACTATTCTATATCGTTTTCAAGCCGGCCCACTTCTTACTGAAGCAAGAGTCACCAGCTGAAACTAGTAGTAGTTGAACTTATTCGGTGAACATACCGAAAAAGAAGTTGAATGGACCCAACTTCGTTAAACAATAGCAACCCCTCAATTGGTGCACCATGGCCTCCTAAAGGCCACAAAAGAAAGATCAAGGAGGTTTTTCCAATGGGGGATTTTTTTTTTTTTTGGGTGGTTTCTACACATTTCTACACAAGTCTGTGAATTAACACACCAAATATTTAGCCAATAACATTTGTAGATAATAGTACAACAATACATAAAACTATGTATGGTGTACCAGTGTGTGCATTTTTTTAAGTTATTGGTGTGTTTGGATCATGAGTTCTTAACATGTTACATTATAGAAAAATGCTACGTTCTTTTTTGGTACGGTATTCAAGATTTTAATCCATTTACATCTTATCACATCATTTTATTGATTCAAAATCTTAAAATAATTTAAAAGTTGATAATTTTTATTTTATATCAAACAGCAGTGAATTTGATTTCATCGGCGGCAGAGTACCCCTAACGGAACTATAGAACTCTCCTATATTATAAGCACTCCAAAAAAAGGAAAGCATATTGACTATTAATGTTTTAAATTTACTAGTCATATTTCAAATAACCCGTGTTCTAAAATTACCACTCATAATGTATTCGAAGAAGAAATTTATCCTTTCACATTAAAAAAAAAAAACTTAATCCACTTCTTATTCAGTGCCCTAGGCCTAGGGAAACTAAATAGACAAGCCTTTTACACATCACTTTAATACGTAAATGCTTTCAGAACTGAATCCATGCTAAGGTGCAAGAAGCATTAAACAAGTCATGGCAAGTGTCTCAAAGGTCAGTAGCATGTCCTGTCAGTTTCGGGTGAGAATTAATGCACATTTATTCATTCACGAAGCTTCTGATGACTTCTTAATTCACACAACTCAAAAAGAAAGGAAGAAAAAAAAATCGATGGAGCTAAAGTATGCATGAATTCTCTATCCATGTTAATATGAAAACCTAAGTGTAGTATTAAAATTTGTTCTACACCTCAAAAACTTCTAACTAATGCCATAGGTACTGTACCTACTGCACATTAATCAAAATTATTTCCTACTATTACCATTTAATCAAAATGTGCTACAAAGAAAGATTGAGGTCCAAGTCATGATGGTGTTCACCTCCAGCTTTATGATCATCTTGATCTTGAGCTACATCAGCTTCTTTCCTTGAATTTGAAGGGCCTGCTTCTTCTTGGTTTATAATCATACCAGGAGGCGGAGGAGGAGGCGGAGGAGGAGGAGGAGTGCATAACTCCTTCTGAGCTGGTTGATCTTCCATGAAATCTCCGGGCTGGAATGTGGGGTTCCAAACTGCACTGGGCTTGTTCTGATCATGATTAGCCCTTTTCTTCTGATCTTCCTCTAACCTTAACCTATCTGCATTGCTCATAACCATCCTTTCCCTGATATCTCGAGTACTTCTGATTAAAGCAAAGAACGTCTCCATCTTCTCTTCTTCATTATCTTCTTCTGCTTCTGCATCATCCATCTTTCTCTTCTTCCTCTCCCCATCCATACTGCAAAATAACAAGGCTGGAGATAATAAGGGCCTGGCTAGCAGCTTGTTTGGGAATTGAGAATGATGGATAGTGGCCTGAATAGCACTAGTAAAGATAGATATGATTTGGGTGATTGACTTCAACCTGGTCTGTCCAAGTGACCTGCTATGATTTGTATTGCTTTGGTCTTCGCATAGTTATAAAGAAATCAATTGTCTCTATAACTTTAACACCACAAAACCAACAATTTATTTTGAGATGGGGCACCAGTTCATCTTGGTCAAAAAATATCACGATGTCTCTTGTCAGTACTTTAATTTGTAGGTCATGATCAGAGCCACTTCCACTGATTTATAGCATCTGCACTGAAGAACAAAAATCTGATTCTTATCACATTTCACTTCTAAGGTGTCGTCGTGATGAGTGACATATTGCAGATAAGCGTCATTTCTTACGTCAGATGGTGAACGTAATGCTTTGGCCCAACCATTATTCAGTAGCATGATCAATGATGGCCACCCATAATGGTGACGTTAGATATTCTGATATCGGTGATGATGCCCAATTGCTGGCGGCTTCTTTGTACGATTTTTTTTTGTTGGGGTGGAATGTTTCTAGGTAAGCGCGTTCCCTACTCCACAATGTCACCCTCTATATTTTCCACACGGTTTTTGCCCGTACCTCCTCTGAAAGTTTGAATGTGGTTCAATCCACCCACCCTCTGAAAAAGGATGCCCACCACTTCAAGAAATCTACTCAGATTTGATTCCCATCCCATCCCTTCCCTCGAACTGGAAAACTTTCGATAAAAATCCTATGTCGATTTGGAGCAAGTATTAAGCATGTCCAGTAGTTATTTCAAAACAAATAAAAAAGTATCACGTGAGTATATAAAAACCCTCCTCAGTAATTCACATGTCAAGTGGAGTCTACTACTGGATATGCTAAATTGAATCAAGTATAACCCTTGTATATTTACGTACGACTCTTTTATTGATCTCGGAACAACTATTAGACCTGTCAAGTAGTTGCTCTTACCAACATAAAATTTTTATCCCTTCTTTCTACGACGATGGAATGGGAGAAATGGAAGAAACCTGCAATAACTATCGAGCAACCTGCCTTGGACCTTTGTAATCGTTTGGAGAAATTCTAGTCAAGCCCTCCCATAAGCAGTCTTTTATCAAATAGTTAGGAGTCCAATATTGTGCCCCCTGCGGTTCTAAGATGTCCTTGGTGCATTCTTTCATCCGTAGAGAATGATGGCTTTTGGAATGGTTTAACAAAATTTTACGCAAAAATTAATGAGCTAAGAATAGGGTTGTAAATAGAAGAAACGCTACATCAAATTGGCCCTCACCAAGCTGATTATGAGGCTGCAGATGGGGCAAATGTTACATCAGACTGGCCCTTAACGAGCAAAATACAAGTTTGAGATGCAACAAATCTGCTGCTAAATGCTCAAACCTTTGTAGTAACCACAACACGCGGACTTAATCACCAAAACATGACCAGAGGTTTAAAACCCTTATTCTTTTACCAGGCCCACAGATGTGGAAGTAAGGTCAATGACTAATGTACTCGTAAAGGAGGCCACACGCTCATAGAAATAGATCTGTCAAGGGCAAACACTGGCAGGCAGGACCATTTCCAAGATGGACCCTTTGCCGTGTGAAGACTTTATTAGTCATCTACCCACTGAACCCTATGTTTTGCCCAAAGATAGATTGTTTTATCTGGACCCCTACTACCCATCTCGTACAGCTCCAATGGAATATTATTCTTGCCCATCTCCTGCAATACTGGGGATAAAATGTTCCATGCAGCTGAAACCTCATCGCTTCTCATGAATAGATGGTTGTCTCCATCTATGACATCGTGGAGAAGCTGCTCATATGAATCAGGCACCTCAACATTATACCTGACATTTCAAGAAAATGTCAGGTATTATGAAGCATTAGGAAGAAGGTAATCTTCAGCATCATAGCACAAGATTGCACACGAAAACAAAAAGGCTACTGGAAGGAAAGTAAATGGCATACTTGTCCTTGTAAAGCAAATTCAGCTCTGAGGCATCCAATTCCATGCCCAATCCTGGGACCTTATTGTTGACTCTGACTAGGATTGCCTCATCAGGAGCATCACGTAAAATTAGCTCGTTTGTGGCAAGATCATTATTCCGTGCAGTATTCTTGAGGTAAAGATTTCCTGGGACATGACGGAAGTGTATGCGTATTTCGACCCTGCACCGCAGAAATAAGAGAAGAAGTTCTCCAAGTCAATAACATGTCTAAGCCAAAGTCGAGATACGAAGGAAAGAAGTATGGTCAAATAGAGACACAAAATTTTAGAATGAGAGCATGAGGAAGGTGATGCCAGTCCTGCACAATAACCAGAACTAGAATCTATGCTACCATTGAAGCTCGATAATCCAAAATACAACCAGAAAAGGTGAAAGTTGAAACAGATGGAGCTTTATGAACTTCTGAAAAGATGCGTAAATGCACCATTCAATTCAACTACCCTCCACCGCTATCAAATATGCAAGTGTATTGCTGGCCGATGTATGGATTACAATGCAGCATTCTTCTTCCTGTAAATGCTTCATTCTTTAACAGAGCATCGAGAATGTGCATCAGGTTGAACATTGGTCAAAAGCAGGTTTCACAAAAATGTCCATGTCCAGTGTACCCTTGTAATTGGTCATTGAGACACAAATTAAAGTTTGAAGAAATTGAAACCAGTACAGAAGCTGAGAGAAGTAGCTCATTTCTAATCAAAGCAGTTCTAAACACCAAGTAAAATCCAGATTCCAGGTTAGAGGGAAATTCTCCTGAATTTTTATTAAAAATCACCATATTTCTCACTTATGCAATTAAATTGTTGAACAACTTCATGAAATTAAAACCTCAATGATGAAAGAAAAGTACACCACCTATTTTTTCCAAGACCCCTGCCAGCTTTAATCAGAAAAGGAACCCCATCCCAACGTGCATTGTCAATGTACAGAGCAGCAGCGAAGTATGTAGGAGCCAGATTTAGACTGTCAGCAGAATTGCCTACAGAAACAGATTTGCACCGTCCAATAATAACGTCACTAGGTTCCAGTTTCTTGATTGATCTCAAAACCTTGACCTACAAAAAGCAAAAATTTGGACTTTGAGGAGATGCACACTTTCACTCAATGTACAAAGTTTAACCTCATTGCTCATATCCATCCAAAAACTAATCTAAGTTCTAAACCACACTTGACAAAATTGAAAGGTACTGATCCATTGTGCTGTCTTTCAATTCAAAATCATAATAGTAGCTCCCAGTAGATACATCAAAAAGCAGATTCAAACTATTTGTCTCAAAGAAACAGCAAAAACAAAAACTAAATCAGTACCCTGAAACCATTTAAACGATTCAAAAAACTTCACTGTAATATGTTTAAAATTTTAGCGGAAGTAAGGTGTTACCCTCAGATAGATTAGTAATTTTTGCACAGGAAAAAGGTATCACAAATATATATATATATATATATAAAAGTCACATGCCTTCTCATTGCGAACATCTTCACCATCAAGGGTTATAGGTGGTTCCATAGCAAGCAAAGCAATTGTCTGGAGTATGTGACTATGTACTACATCACCTATAATCCCATTCTCGTCCAAATATCTGATAGAAAAAGTCAAAAGTTAAAGGTACTTTCAAGAATTATAAATTAGGTAATAAACACCAGTCATAAGACAATGAAATACGTTCAGCTGCTTATATATACATATATATATATATGTATATATGTATGTATGTATGTATGTAGTCGACCTTGATTGTGCATGTGTAGCCAAGTCATCCGACCAAACAACCTACAAAACTTAGTTAACAGAAGTGAAGACGGGAATAATACTTAAAGCCACATTTTCAACTCAATGAATTAGCTAGTAATATTACCTGAATGTTGTCAATGTAATTTCGGTTCCATAGTGGCATAAAAACTAGATTAGAAAACCTTAACACTGCTAGATTTTCAATGGTATTCCTTCCCAAAAGATGATCAATCCTGAAAATATGGGAACAGATCAATGGTAAATACTTGATAAATAAATATGAATCTGATCTTATGCAATTTTAACAGTTGCACCTGTATAATTGCTTTTCCTCAAATTTTGAATGAATGGACTGAGTGAACTGATCAGAAGACAGCAGATCCAAACCAAAGGGTTTTTCAATTATAATACGGCTCCATCCTTTTTGTGTTTGAGCATGTTCAGAGAGAGAAAATGCAACATCAAGGAGTGCTTCTTGGGGGACTGACAGGTAAAACATTCTGTTTGCTTCAAATTGTCCCTGAGGTAGGCCAGCTGTTAGCGAATTAGAAATCAACAAAATCCAAAATAATTTCAAGCGAAAGGATGTCAATCCTACACATAACAGTTCCAATAGATTGACACTATTTACCTCAACTTGTTCCATTCGAGCTGTGAGCTTCAACATTCCTTCTCTATTGTCATATCCTCCATCAACAAAGTATGTTCGTCTAAGGAAAGCATCTATTTTGTCTTCACAACCTTGTCTGCAGATGTTATTCAACTCGGTGATATACACGTGTATATTCTATACATGAATACATATTCATCATCTGTTTAGTAAATTAAGGAGTGACAAAACTCTACAACTTCCACAAAGTAATTTATCATTTGAAAGTTCAACTCATTTAGAGCTTTTGGACTTCTGCATAGAAAGACAGATGTGAGAGAGAACTGAATCAATTCCAAGTTTTAATTGGCAGTCTAACTCAAGGTGAAGCTAAGGTGATCAACATATTTTGAGGATGCAGAAGTCCTTTTTCCTTCATTGCACTGTCTCTGTGTCACAAACTAAAAGAAACACATTTTGCGCATTTATTGTATAAATGAAAGTCAAGTTCATTTCACATCACTTGGCCAGTTTTCTGCGGAAGTGAGGCTTTCAGTTTTAATGGAACCATATACTACATTGCTAATCCAAGGTCAATTCTACGAGACATTATACCAGGGAATCCAACACACAAGTAGAAACCTAAAAAGTTTTCACTTACTCATAATTGCCCCTTTTTTGGATGTTAGTAGTGTCAAATTCCATGCCATGAAGAAAGTTGAAGGACATTGAAATTCCATGTTCTCAAGGTACAGGGGTGAATTGTGTCAAGAAGATGAGAAGACAGGATAAAGCAAGGATACTATCTTGCGAAATGGTCAATATCATTATGAACTCTATTATAGTTTGAGATAGAGTCGTCTTCTTATGAAAAGAGTTTTCCATGAAACCAAGAATAGAAGTTTTTCTGTGTTATTAATTGCTCATAAGTTACAAAAGTAAAAGGGAATCTAGACTTTGCAGCTACTGAATTCCCAAAAATGGTTATCTCAAAAAGATACTGAAGTTAGAAAGAAAAGGCCAAAATGTCTTTTCTAATTAATAAGGAAACTGAGGAGCATACTGATGATCGATGCGACAAGCTAAAGTTGATGCTATTATGGATCTCAGATCCTCATCTGTTAAAGTTTTCCTTGAATACCCAAATACAGCAACATTCTGCAACCATAAGAAGGCGAGTCAGACTAGATAATTCTGCTGAAAAAGAATATTAAAAAAAAATTCACAATCAGGGATACTATTGGGAAGATGCTCATATTTCATCTTGCCAAAAAACAAAAACATGTTGCCTCGAATCTTTCCCTCCAAAGATCTTGCATGCATTTAATCCATGAAATTTGAAATTTCTTGTGATTTCTAATTTTGATTCTTATTCTTAACAAGTGGGGAGGGAAGCATAAGATGGTAGGAGCACTCTCTACAAAGGGAGTGAGTAGTTGTCATCATACAATTCAAATTATAGATATCTAAAGCTATCAAATGGTTATGTAGTGTTTTCTCTCCAACTACCCTATAAAATGCCTCTGAACACTATTCAAACTAACAGCACCCGATATGCAGTTGACTCACGTGTTTGGGTTGACTTCAGGGTATCAAACAAAAACACAAATACCACCAAAGTTAACCCAAGTACAAGGCAAAAAGAGAGAGTCAAAATAATAAGACGACGAATGGAATGGAAGCCCCCCTTCCCCTTCCTCCATCCCCAAAAAATGAAAAAAAAACTGTTTCTTTTATATGTATTTGGATTACAATAGCCAATAGGTGCAAGTGATGATCCACGAAGCACCCAACTCTTTCATACATTTAGTGAAAAGACCAGCAAAAGCATTTTACAGAAAAGGTTTAAAGAATAAAAAAAATAATACTAATAATAATTCATGAACTAAAAGACTAAGCTACAGTAATCCAAAACAAAGCAGAAGTCGTCTGTGCCATACCTCTGGAAGGTTACCACTGTAATAAAGAGCAAATAATGCGGGAAATATTTTTCTCCTCGCCAGTTCACCAGTAGCACCAATGACAGCAATGCTAAGAAATGGTGACCGACCAACTTCAGGGGTATAGCTCTGCAGCAAAGATGCTGGCGATTTCGTAGCATTTAATGTTTTTAATGAAATATTGAAATGAGAAGTTGGTTCAGAACTTTCTTCCTCTTGCGAACTTGCTTTTGCCTTGGCACCAGTGGAAGATAAAGATTCTGAGGAAGCATTCATTCCAGATCTAAATGGAAGCGCAAAATTTGATACTGGAACTGCTTCAGGACACAGACTTGTTCTCCCCAAACCTTCCTTAGAATCTGTGTGCTTCATCAATTGAAGCTATTATTTGTGAGGCCTAAATTATTATAAAAATAGCTCCTACATAGCTCGAGAAGAAATTAAACTTTTCTATTTGTTCTTTTCTTCTTTTATTATTATTTTTTTTTTTGTTGTTGATGGGGGGGTGGGGAAGAGGGGGGATGGGGTAAAAATTGGAGTGGTTGGATACAAACAAATAGATAGTTAACCAGGAAAAAAGATCCACGATATCTACAAATAACCTTACTGTGCCAATATGTACAATTTGGACTTCTTTTCTAGGTAGAGTTAGCAAACTTTTCAATATTCATTTGTATTTTAGATTCTAAATCTGAAAATTTAGTTAGTCAAATGCATAAAATTTATGTGACAAATGCCAACCAGATGGTAAGGCACTGCAGTGAAATCTTGGCCTGTAAACAATGAATCTGTATCTGAATAGTCATTAGATTGATCTTTGCCTTGCAACTGTAGAATTTTCAACACATTCTGCTGTTCACAGTTTCTGTCGGTTCGAAAATTGAAAATTTCAAGTATTCAAAGCTTCAAGTGACAAAACTTACTGCAGAACTTTTTAGCCCTTCCATGAGCCATCAGACGGCTGGATGCTGTAAGGGATACATGATTAGCTCCAACCTAAAAATAATACACATGTATTGCGTTAGTTCTTCACAAGTTTAATGTTCATCAGATCATTGATCGATTGAATTTTAACACGTATATGCTCTACTGGAGCGGTTCCAACCAAATACAGTACTCCCTTGCATGCTATGACAAAAGGCCAACAACTGACTCGTACATGAAAATAGACAATCACCTAAAGTAGTCAAAGTATTTGTCAAAGCTGGCTTTGATTAAGCCTTATTATTCTCCAGCAGGTGCAAACTTATAATTTTACATCAAATAGTTGTCGCTACCCTCAGCCATCAAAATTTCAAATCATGCCGACAAACAAACAAAAATTACAATAAAAAGCAAAGACAGTCCCTTCTTGAGCTGAATACCTTCATTAGCAATGTCAAAATAAGAAACCCCAAAATCTTCAGTGATATATTTCATGGTATTTCATAAAATAAATGGGACAACTGAAACTACAGAACATCAAAAGAAGCATCACAAAACCACATGGTGGATGGGATTAACATAAGATATCATAAATCTGAAAAATACTAGACTAACTTAGCATATCACGTTCACCTTCATACAGACTTTCCAAGATAAAATCCACCCAAGAATATTCAAATATTGCAGACGGGAGCCACATGTATCTCACCGCCACAGATGCCAAGCCTTTGCTCGTACAAGGACAATGAACATGATCCCAACAGAAAGGCAGACACTGTACTCTATCCCATTCTAAGCCAGGCAATCTATTGCTAGTTCCTCCTCATGCAATGTACAAAATTGAACCATGAAGTAATCCCAATTCCATTTACTATGTAAAGCTTAGTTTCTCTTCTTGTTCTTGTTCTTTCTTGATCCCTAGGGAGGAAGGCGGAGGACTTCCACTAGTCGAACTCCTTAGCTCCAGCAATATTGAGCAGGCATCCAACCATAGCGCTACCAGCACGATACAATTCACGTCTGGTATTTCAAATGTAAAGATTGCTACTTTATTCAAAATTATTACATTCATGCAAACTCTGCTGAGTAAAACATCCAGTATACAGTTCAAGTTTGACGAATCAGCTCAGAAATTTTCAAAAAAAAAAAAAACCTCCACTGACTCATCAGGAGAAACCAAGAAAAGCAACATAATTTATGGACCATAATAGAATTTACTTCCGATAAAAAAAAATTTAAAAAAAAAGTACACTGAGAACTATAAAATGATTCAGTACCCAGGTGTTGAATAATTAAATAAGCTAACTCAGGAAAATGATCAGAAGAATAGATAAAAGCCCATTTTATCAAACGTAAATTAAAAGAGCTCTGATGGGTCAGCAAGAAATATAACGTAAACAAAATTTGACGGCACTTAACAGAGAAGGAAGAACTCCGAAATGGGGTGGCCGAAGAAACAGCCATCTTCCGATGAATGTGCCGGCCGCCGGAGGTCTCCAGAGAAGGCAGTGATAGTTTCTGGGATGAAAGTGATGCCATCGACATTTTTTTCACTATGATTGGATTCCTCAAACTTTGAGAGCTTCAGTTCTTCGATACATTCGAAGAATCAAACAAGAAAGTGAATAAACCCCTGAGACTGACAACGCACGAGGTTTATGCCCTTCGAATGAAAAATTTGCGATCCGGTCCTTATACTTTTCTTTTCATGCTCGGTGTTGAAGTTTATTTTGGTGTCAAAGTTTGGCCCTTGACATTTCAAAATATTGGAAATTAGGATTCCGTTTCAATGCACTGACACTATAATGATTTTTTTACACTAACATTTATGAATATATATCGCATGTGCATGATTTAAATTCATATTATATAACATAATCTAAATTTATTAATATAAAAAAAATTACATATTGACGTTGAAAGTGTGTAAAAAATTTACTTTTTTGTTTTTTGATGCGTTTTGATCTAAGCAGAAACCATGGAAAGGTTTATGCATTCAATTTTTGTGATGCAAACATTGCTTAATCCGTTAGATAGTAGACAGATTAATTTATGAAATTTATCAAGTGTGTTAATGAAACATGTTAACAAGATGAACAAAGTAGTAGCTTAAGATTTTTTTTTTTTTTTTTGTTTCACTAAAGTAAGACCAAAATCATCTTTCTTGTCAAACATAATTGCATCTATATAATGAGCACCACTATTGATTATACTAATTCTATTCCCTTGCTATAAAAGATTATAATAGTTCTATCATTCCCTTCCTTTTTTGCTTCTTTTTTTCTCCTTTGGACTTTTTGTCTTCTTGGCTCGATGCCTCCCCACCACCGCTAACTTTACCTGACCACCACCAATCAAAACTTCTTCTTTTGTGCTTCGTTTTGCAATTATCAATCAAAAATCCATGTCTGCAATAAAAGATTTGGCACATGGTGTCTTTTTATTTTTCGTTGTTCTGAAATTGGCAAATGGAACTTTAATTAAACAATCCAAAAACAAATCCCAAAATGAAATGGTGAATTCCATCCCAATCCTTTGAAATCTGTTTGCAAGCACAACTCCAATCCACCTATGGCCACCAGCATTCTTGCCATTAAACATCAGTTTTGCTTTTCACAAGGAGAAGAGGGAGGTTGGGTTGCCTGCTGAGAGGGACGATTTGATAGTGAAAGAGGAATTTAGCGGAGGAGGAGGAGGAGGGGGCTTGGGAGCTTTGATCTCGGCGAGGTAGACGGACCCGATGTCGCCGGAGCCAAGGCAGTGAAGGAAGCAGAGGTCGGAGAGGGAGAGGGTGGAGGAAGGGGAAGTGAGTTGGAAGCGAGTTATTCACTGTTGGAAATGAGCTGAGGGTTTTGAGTGATTCCTCCCAATTTAGTCAGGAATCATGAATTGGGCATGATTCTAATATTTCAATTGCCATTAGTTCCCCTCAAACCAAGCGGCCCCTTAGTTCCCAGGTCAAGTATCACTGCCTCGAGTCCAAGTGTCGAGCGTCTTTAAACCATAATTATTAAATCCGACCCGGTCCGACGGTTCAACCGGTCAAACCTCAAACCTCAAGCATAAAACCTAAGCACACTCACCGCTAGCCCAATAGCTCACTTGGTGCTTATTCACTCCTTCTATATTATATATTAGATTTTTATTCTTATTTTATTTCTTCAAAACAAAATTTGTTTGGAATCTTTTAATAAAATTTTATTATTCCCTAAATTCTATAAATTATGAAATGGATTTAAAAAATAACATATTACACAATTCATTTTAAAAACAAATATTATTCTTAATAACCTTTTGCACTTAAAATTCGTAAATAAAGTAGATAATTACTCTTAGATAAATTTTTATACTTGAAGTTTGGTAGATTACTAATTAAATTTAGGTTTTGTTAATTCTTATAAGAATTAATGATTCTATAATAAATTGGACTAATTGAGTATTTACTATAACATAGTTTATTATAGTTTTAACCATATCAAAAATTATAAAACATAATATTTAAATATATGTAGTGACCCACCGGTTGGACCACTTACCCATTGGTTGAACCAGTAACCTGTTGACCCACCTCTTTCACCGGGTTCCTCCCCGGGTCGGGTTTAATAACTATGCTTTAAACCTTCTAACGTTTTTAGGGGTAATTTTTTTTGGGTCAATTCCAAAATCCCCCTTCCAAACTTTCAATTTCATCACTCTGCTCCCTAAATGTTCAATTGCATCATTATCTATCTGTGGTGTTTTAATTTTCCCAATCGAGTGTAATCAACAAATAAGTTTCAATTCCTCTCTCATTTGGTCACATGACATGCATATTTTATCGACAGATATTTCATGCTTAAATTTGATCCAAAAAATACATTGCATAAAAACTTTTTATGCGCACAACTCTTATATATAAAGTGAGACACGTGAAAGTTCTATGTACATTGAGAGGTTTTGACCTAGTGGTTAAATTTGAGACCCCAAGATTTAAAGTTCTTGGATTCAAATCCTCCTTTTCCCTTCTCGTTTTTTAATTTCATCCCTGTTTTGTTAAAAAAAATTAAAAAAAAGAGAATTCTATGTGCTAAAGTCAATTATAAATTTGTATTTTTAGAACAAAATAAAATTTTTAAGGATTATTTAGTCTTTTCATTGATGACATGCACACTAATCAACTAATGTCATATAAATGAAAAGATGGATTATAAGAACTAATATGCTGATTCTATTTGACTGAGAAATTTTAATGCCACCAGGAAAATTGATCAATTGAACATTTAGAGGGTAAAGTGATGAAATTGTATGGGGTTTTCTTGTATTAACATCTTTGTTTTTTCTATATTGGGATGTGTGGGGAATTATTTGCTAGGATTGGGGTAGGGTGGGGTAGGCAGTGGATAGCCTTTGTTTTGTTGGGACTAAAAAATCAAAAAGACATTATTGAAAAGTCCATCATATCATTTCTTATAGGCTAAAGCACAATAATTACGTACAAATACTTAATTGCAGGGATAATTTCAGAAACCTCTCTTAAAGTGTCTAACAATTTCACAAGTCTTCCTGAGATTTGTAAAAGTATACAAACCTCCCCTGAGATTAAGATTTTGGTAACAAAATTAGTCCAAATCATAAAAAAGAATAATATTAAAAATACTTTAAAAAGAGAGATGAAACTCTTATTGCATAAATATCCCTTATGCATGTATATAAGTTGTATTAGTAAAAGAATGAAAATAATTAAAAATTAAAAATAATTAATACACACATTTCACCATTCAAAAAGTTTACATTTAATATATTAGACAATACAAATATATAATAAAACTACATTAATGATCACAAGATTCAGCAAAACAAACCAATCATATCTCTTAACATGAGATTTGTATAATTCTTGTGATTTTGAACAGAAAAAAGTTTCGAATTTTGTCTTTTTTTCCCCTCATTTTTTTTTTACTTTCACGAAATTAGTTTACAAGTATCATGGTTTTAAAAGTTTCAAATTTTTTTTTTCATGAACAACTTTCTTTGCTCCTGTATTTTTTCCTTCTACCAAAACCTCTCTTCTTACACTGCATACAATTGATTTTTGATCATTGTCAAGTTCTATCAATCACAAAATAACATAATTTGATATATCCATTGGTATTATTTTGTAATTGCAAGTCACCATTCATCATTAAAGAAATTTTCAACAGTTACTTCCATTAGTTAGTTACTAATATTTAATTAGTATTCTAATTATTCAACCGTTAGATATTACTTTCTAATAAGACATAATGTACTAGCGTATATGAGTAATTTTTCTCCATGTAATATGAGTAACTAGGCCCACAATTCTGTCAAGGGAGGTAAGTATAATTTTACAAACCTTAGGAGAGGCTAATGAGATTATTAGAAACCTCAGGGGAGGTTTCTAGAATTATCCCTTAATTGTATTGTATGTATTCTCCATGTTGTGTTATTTTTCTATGATGAAAACGACCTGCCACTACTACGTTCTTAATGTATGTTTTTATTTAATCTAATCAATCAAATAATTAAAAGGTGTCAAACACTTTAGTCTTACAGCCATTATTACTACTGACTACTTAATAGCTTTGTGTAGATAAGAGTGGTGGTTGAGCCATTTCTTCTTTTGGCTCCCTTGATTCCCTCAGGTGAGCATAAAGCTCTCATCTTTATACTATTTGCTTTGTTCCTTTTCTTGATTGCTGCATACTATCAAGTCCTTTATCTTCTTCTTTCTTTCTGGTGAAATTTCTGGGTCTTGATGATCCGTGTGGTATGTGATGATCAATTGCTTTATCTTCTATGTTTGAGTTGAATTTCGTCTGGGTTTGTGTGTTACCGTTGATTCTTGGTAAGCTCGACTCATTCAGTCATGAACTTTAGTATCTGTATGGTGAACTAGTCATAATTGGACTTTTGGAGGGGTTTTAGCTTTCTTGATGGGGTTTTGTTAGATTTTGGATCAATATTTGGGCTTTATTTGATCTTATCATGAATTCTGAAAAGTAGGATTTTCCATACTCATTCCGAACTTATCAGCTTTGTAATTTTCAAGTATGCATCTTTTATGGGACTGATTCATATGCTTCTGATTTTGGTGTTTTAATTCGTTTTGGAGCTTTATCGGTTTATTCAACCGACAATTGTCAGCATAGTTGTCATTTGGAAAAGCTCGATTTTGGATGTAGTATCATGATTATGTCAACGGGTCACTGATGGCTTGGCCCTTATGATTTAAATCCTTTATCATGTTCATTTAGATGACACTTTTTTTTATCAATAAAACATATTTAATGGATACATTGATATGAGAAGTGGAGGATTAAATTTCAAATTCAATTTATAAAAGAACAATTGTAGATAAAGAAGATGTTTTCTTTGTAATTATAAATTGATTGCTTCCTTTGTGTTTGATGCAGGGATCTAGATATCTGTTTTTATCGTTGGATGCTTTAACAGTGTAAAGCTTCATACCGTAAGGCTTGTTGATTGATGGGGTCTGAAGGGCCTCCTGCTGTAACCATCCATGTGACTGGTTTTAAAAAATTTCATGGAGTTGCGGAGAATCCTACTGAGACAATTGTCAGTAATCTAAAAGAGTATGTGAAAAAAAGGGGTTTGCCCAAAGGGGTAATCCTTGGCAGTTGCAGTATTCTTGAGACTGCAGGACAGGGAGCAGTTGTTCCTTTATATCAGACACTGCAATCTGTTATCAGCACAGCTGAGAACGAGTCATCCACTCCTGGTAGAGTTATTTGGGTATGTTTGTTGCATTTGTTTTTCTCTTCATCTGCTTCTTTTCGTGCTACCATTAATGAAGAAAGCAAAGTATTGATTGATTGCTCACTTATACATGTATTAGCCAAACTTTGACATCTAATGACTCTCTTAAGGCCAGTATTTTTGACATTCTAAATTATTCCCTTGTTGAGTAAGACATTGGGAAAATGTGAATTTGGACTTTTGCTGGATTGCATGTTGAGTATGGCATTGACTGGTAACTGGTCTGTCATATTTGATACAAGTGTGCGCGCTTGTAATTCCTGATAAGTACTGGTTTTTCAAAATGTACCTTTCCTCTCAGTTTAGAAAGGCTCCTTTCAGTAGATATCAGGATCAAAATAAACTTCAGCATTGGTATTTGACTCTTTAAGTACCTTGACTAAGACATTCTAAAATTATGTGATGGATGCCTTCACGGCATTTATTAATTTGCATTTTTTGCTAGAAAAATCGAGCCTTTAACTGCAGTTACTAGTGACTAGTTGAATGTTAATTAAATGAGAGTTGATTGTTGAAAGTCCACAGAAGCATGTGCATCAGGCTGAAATCAGAGTTCTCAATTGGACATGATTCACTTAACTGCTGGTTGGACTTGTTGAAACATCCTTCAGGCATTTCAGCTTTAACTCTTGGTTGGGTATTACAAAGATGACTGTGAATGTGATCAAAAATTGAATAGTGGACTTACTTTCTGACACCTATCTATACTCTTTTATGAACAAGTGCTCAGACTGTCCACCTATAATATTAAACTATGGTTATTGGATGGCAAAGTATTTAACTTTAAACCAAAGTAATGCCTTTTTTCTGCTTCCGTGCTTCCAGTGTTAGATGTACAACCTGTATTGCAAAGAAGCCAACCTTCTATTATGTTTTAAAAGAAAATTACTAATAAGGAACTTTGCATGGTGAGTGGTCATTGGAAAGTGCAACGCGATCAGAACACAAATAAAATTCTAGAATTATCAGAGAGTGATTGTTATTAACTTGTTATGGTTGTGATTTGAATGTCTGCACCATGACTCTAGTGTAATCACATAGGATTGTTTAATGGGTTTAAACAGTTAAATTTCCTGAATTCATATAGTAACTTTTCCAATTATCTTGATTCTGAGTCCTTAGGTCCATTTCGGAGTTAATAGTGGTGCAACAAAGTTTGCAATAGAGAATCAAGCAGTCAATGAAGCTACATTTCGCTGCCCTGATGAGATGGGGTGGAAGCCTCAGGTCTGTTGTTGCGTTGATCACTTTCTCATTTTAAGTATCTATTTCCATTTCTGACTTAGTTAGTGCTTTAACATCTGTCATTTCAGAAAGTCCCTATTATCCCAGCAGATGGTGGAATTTCAAGAGCACGAGAGGTATAGTGGTTTTATGGCTTCCTTTCGCAGCTCCAGAAGAAACTTCTGTATCTTGCTTCAAGTTTTTTGTTCAGATAAGTTGACAACATGTGGTGGTGTGAAAAAATGAATAGAGGTGCCACTAAGCTGACTATAATTCTTAACAGTGAACGGTGGCCTATCTAGAACATGTTATAATTTCATCTACTCTTGCATCCTCGGCATGCTCTTTCACCTGCTTGTTGGATCACTCTTTTCCTTGGATGTTATCCCTGTATTTCTTTTTCATCTCATTTCTGTTACCTCCATTTTGCATGGTTCATTTTGTTCCTTTTTGGATCTCTCTTTTAACTGGAAAGGCTTTTCAAGTATAGAGTTAATGGGTATGAAAATTGCTGAAGTTTCTGATATAGGTTTCTTTAGAACTGTATTTGGTTTGCCAACTGTATTATGAAAAGGGTGAAACTGAGATGATTAACTTCTGCACTTACAAATCATGGTTTTTGTTTGTGGGCATGATTCTGGATTCAAAGACACAAGTTTGTTGATTTAACTCAATATGTTTTGTTCCTGGAGTCTGTGGGGGAGGGTTTGGGGGAAGGAGAAGACTTGGGCTGTTTAGTAAGATGGAAATCGAGCAGGATTATAATGCACAACCTTTTTATGTCATGCAATTAAATTGATTTTTAGTCCTTTTCTTTTCTTCTTGTGTACATTTTTACCCAAAAATACCTAATTCCAGAGAAATCAGTAACTACATTAAAGGTTGAAATCGGTGGTTGACCTTCAGATTCTAACTGCTATGTTTTTAGATGCCATATATCCTATGCAAATGAAAGAACTGACCAAAGGAACATGCACTTCCTGGCCGCCTAATACTAGAATAAGAGATTAACACTGTGCAGTTGAAACTTACATCAGGATAAACCTTTCCTTTGTCAACCTTGATGAAGCTGTGTCACCTATAGTCTGTTTACCGTCTCAATTTAAGTGAATACGTAATTTTAGAAGAAATCAATGCCTTTCTATAGATTTTCCCAGAGTAAAGGGAGACACTACTATTTCAAACAGATGTATCTATATTTCGGTAGCTCTTCAGAACTCTCTAATTTTTTAAATCTTATCTCTGTAGTTACTCTTAGTATTCCTTAGCCTAGCTTCTGTTTTTCTCAGTACTTTTATTTGTTATGTTGTAGCATAATTCATTGCATCTTCTGGAGCTTGTATGATGAACTGGGGAACTGATTATTGGTATATGTTTGATTTTTTGTGCATCTAGACTTCTCTTCCTGTTGAAGAGATCACAAAGGCATTGGCAAAGATGGGCTATGAAGTGATGACCTCTGATGATGCTGGCCGATTTGTGTGCAACTATGTATACTATCATTCCTTGCGTTTCGCAGAGCAGAATGGAATCAAATCTCTATTTGTACATGTGCCTCTCTTCTTTACTATAGATGAGGAGACACAAATGCAATTTGCTGCTTCCTTATTGGAGGTACTTGCCTCTTTATCTTAGACTATCACATTCTTGTCTCTCTTTTCATCTCGATCTGGTGGCATATTTGCCTCGTCGTGGTGGTCGTGCATGTGACGATGGATGCAGATATCTCTGTGTCAAGCTTCAATAAACTTTTGATTGTATGTGGAATGGAAATGCGATTTTTGCTGATGAATGATATCATATATCAGGGGTTGTGTTACGATATTTGAGAAGCACAATGGCTTTTGAATATTGAAGCAATGGTTCATGTTGATTTGGTGTATCTGATTGCAGCTTTTCAAGTTTCCTTTACTGAACGCCACAAATTTTCTCCTCCTGCTCATAAAATTTCTTTGCAGATGGAGACAAGACTCTTTAATTCAGGTTTTACTATTACTGTGTTTCTAAATGCTGTATTTGTTTGATCCAATTTCCAGTAAAATCCAGGTTTGAAGTTTACACATTTCTTAGTTTGTGATAAGTGGTACACCATTTCCCTACTTTCCTCTCTTTCATTAAACTTGAGACGGAGGCCTTCATCCGTTCTCCATTAGGAGCGTTTTTTGGGTAAGTAAGAATTTATTAGTACCCAAGAATCAAAATAACATAGTACGAGATATGTTTCAAGTCAACAGCTTTAACTTGCACAACTCACATTTGACGCTAATCTCACAACAGTTTGAGATGCTTTGTGTATCGACTACAAATGTAGCAGCAGCAACTAACGATCAAACACTTTGCAGCCATCTATTAGTATCCGTCTTCTTGACTTTCTTGAAGGAGAACAATCTGCATCTGATCACCTCAAAGATCTCTTCTTGAATAACTTTTGTATCCTTGCATTGATTCCTGAATTGCCTTGCATTCCTTTCTTTTTTCCAAATGCAGTAAACAACAGATGCTAGCAAAACTCTTCCTCGGGTTTTGGCATGAGATTTGCCTTTGAAGTTAATTCCAACCCATTCAATCAAATTGCTCCAATTGGTTTGAGGCCATTGGACAGCACATTTGGATTTGACGAAACTCCAAATACTATTAGTCACAGAGCAATCAAAAAACAAATGACTGTAGTGTCGTATGCACCCAGAGGCAGGAAACCCCATCACCTCCAAATTTTTGCTACTAGACATATATGTATATATATATAACCACATTAATTAGTTTTTGGATGACTATAGGAAATCTCAACTGAATAATTAAATGAATGCACAAATTTTTGTCACTCGATGATATGTATTATTATACAGTACCATAAACAAATTAAAGAGAATTGGTGTTTCAACTTGTTCCAGGTTGCAGGACGGCCATTTTTTGGTCAACGGCATCTTTCATGCCCCCTCCCCTGGTGGGTGTCACCAAATGGTCGCTGCTTCAATAGCATATGACGGACGCATTTGTGTTAGTTTGGACTCGTTGGCCAAGAGCTAGCCAATAACCACAAATTGGAATGTTGTGAGATGCTTCACCTTTTTTTTCTGATTGCACTCCTATGTCTAGTCAATAAATGAGGCAGGAAACCCCATCACCTCCAAGATTTGGAACAAGAAACTCCACTTTACAGTGTCATATGCTTTATGCAAATCGACTTTAATGGTACACCGTGGACTCGTTGTATCCTTGTGGTAGTTTCTCAGTAGTTCTTGTGCAAGTAATACATTGCCAACAATTTTCCTCCCTGGAACAAAAGCAGATTGTGAGGGACTAACTAGTTGAGGCAAAATCTCTTTGATTCTATTTGCAATAATCTTTGTAATACACTTATACGAAGTGTTACAACAAGAGATCGACCTATAGTTAGATAAAAAGGAAGGGTTCTGGACCTGAGGACCCAAAGTCATGATTGTAGAGTTAATTTCCTTCAAGAGTTTACAATCTCTAAAGAAAGAGATCATAGTTTTTGTTACCTCTTCGCCAATAATAGGCCAAACCTGCTTGAAAAACTTAGCATTGAAACCATCAGCCTTCCTATTAGCAATAGAGAACAAATTATGCAGAATTTCTTCAGCAGCAACCTCCCGCATCAAGTAGCTTTGTTGGTCTTGGTTGGGGACTTTAGCAACAAAAGGAGAAAAATCAACAGGAGCTTCATCAATATGTGATTGTGGTGGGTCGAGCAATTGCCGAAAGTGGGATATGACTTCCCTTTTCAACTCATCATAATCTTCTACTCGTGTCCCATCTTTCCTGGTAATTGACATTATTCTATTACACCGATTTCTTTGGTTAACCATTTTGAAGAAAAAACTCATATTTTGATCTCCAAGATTCAGCCATGAAGCTCGAGATTTTTGCTTGTAGAAGTTCTCTTCATCTTGACCGAGGTCTCTATACTTCTTTACCAACAAATTTTCTTTGGAAAGCAATTCTTCGTCCCTGAGATGGTTATCAATTTGACTTTGAATGGCCTTCAGATCATTTTTTGCCTCTAACACTTTCATAGATAAGTCCCATATTCCTTTTTGTTGAATTTCTTCTACTCCTGCTTCGTCATTTTCAATTTCTGACAGATACTAAACATGGGAGTCCCTCGAACATCAATATTCCATGTTCTTGCTACTAAAGGCATAAACTTCTCATTTTCAGTCCAAAAATCAAGAGAATTTAAAGGGTTTCTTGACTCTTCGCATTTTTGGAAGGATTTTCACAAGAATTTTAGCATGATCAGAGATACCTTTAGGTAAAAAACTAGCATTAGAGAAGGGAAAAATGCCTGAACCAACTCTCATTAACTAATACTCTATCAATTTACCTGTAAATAATATTCTCATCTTGCCAGTTATTACACCATGTGAACTGCATCCCTGTGTAGTTCAAATCCTCTAACTCAGCGTCAATACAACAGTCATTAAAATCATTCATGTACTGTGGCCAATCATTGGAGCCCCCGCATCCTTCATATCCAAACCTGATAGCATTGAAATCTCCAGCTATTATCCATCGAGTGGAGTGCATCAGGCTAGCAAAGTCTACTAGGTCCTTCCAAAACTCTTTCCTGTTTGTGGAGTCATTGTCTCCATGGACAAAAGATATAATGTACCTGAAGTCTAATATTATTCATTGAGTTAATCTTACAATGCATGACTTGGTCCGAGGAGCCAATACAAAAGACATTCAAAAAGTTTGGGTTCCAACACACCCAAATTCTACCAAGAGAAGACCAGTTGTAGTTATAAAGAAATCTCCAAGAGGGAGCAATTGCAGTTGAGATTTTATCTTTTTTCACAGCTTTCACTTTTGTTTCCAAAACAGCTCCCAACTTAATATTATTATCTACCAAAGAAGACCTGACTTCCTTTTGCATGATAGATTTGTTCAATCCTCTAACATTCCAGCATCCAGTATACAGAGACAAAAAGTTGGGATAAGATTTAATATTGATTACCCTTTGCAGGGGATGTCCCCTGCACCATCTTCTGACAAATGCTTGTTCTTCTTCTTCTTTTTCTTTCCATTTCTCTTCTTGAAGTTAGCTATGATCTCATTCAAAATTAGCACAAGAAGTTTCAAGTTCCTCGATAACTTCCGCATCAACAGCATTTAACTCCACAAAGGAATTGTAATGTGAAGAATCCTTGGGCTGGTTTTGTTGTGGTGCAAGTGCAACCATTCAAAATTCCATCTTGAACAATCTAGATGTTTGTTTCATCAACTCAAACAAACATGGGAATTAAGGGCAAGGGGTGCCATTTGTGAGCCCTCTTGACTTCTCAGCGTGTGTCCTAATGGTAATACACCATTAATCAGGCCAACTAAGCAAAGATTGGTTCTAGCAGTGAAGGAGTGTGTCGGGGCAAGACCAACACTAACCATAATCTCCACATCGACCATATGTCTATCAATAAAAAGCACAGAAAATAAGTTATCCAAGTCCTAACTCATCAAAGATTTGTGGATCCCTCGTCCAAAATACGAACATTTTTTAAAATCTTTTAGTTCATGTATTTTCACTTTTTGCTTCACACCTAATTTGATGTAATAATATACACTGTCAGCGTGTGAAAAATTAATCCTAACAACATAATCAGCCTTATGTCTGTTAATTTGCAAACCGGAAGGTTGATAAGTATTGCCAGTATTGGTAACGTGATGATACTATTCTTCTTCTTTTTCTTTTATCCAAGAAAAAAAATTAGTTTAAATTCATAAGCTCAGAATATCATCTCCTTCATAAAATCACATTTTGATGTTCCTATCGGCTAAACTGAGTCTTGGAGACAGATATGAGAATTTTTTTTCAAAAAAAAAATAAAATCTTGTGAGGTATTTTACGCAAGTGCAAGATTGACTTGCGCTGGAAAGCTTGAAAACCCAATCCTATTGCCGTTTGAAATTTGAGCCCATCTTGAGGACTGATCTGGGCTTTATTTGGAGCGGGAGTTCTGTTGAGTTTGGAAAAGGAACCATAGACCATATCCGTTATGGAAAATAACGTCTAATTACCTAGATGCTGCCCACTGCAGCCTGATTTGTACACCAACATATTTTTAGTTTCTTATACACTATCACTGTACAGATTTTTTGTTTTATACTAGCAGGTTTAGATCATTACTACATGATATGAATTTAAATTTTAAATTCAAATCATGCACATGTGGTATGTATCTGTAGCTACAAGTATAAAAAAAAAGGTTATTATCTTTTAGTCACTTTACCCACTTAACGTTATCTTTTAGTTGAAATGCTTAACTGCTAATCATTATGACAATCTTGTCTCTTCGACTTTCTAATCATTATGCTAATCCTTTCTTAACATATTCAATGCATAAAATGCAGTCAAGTTTTTCATAAATTTTCTTTTTCCATGTGACGTAAAAACCACTAATGTGCTAATCAACAACTAGTAACAAAGTACGTATAAAGGCTTGATACCACATTTGCAGGTTGATTAAAATTGATTGTCTCTAGGCAGTAGAATAATTAGGATAAATTTTGCATATATATACACGATTACATTTACCACAGCTCATATTATAATGTAATTAATTATTGGAGAAACAACAAAATATAAATTAGATTGTCACCCGTGTAGATTATAGTAGCTACTAATTGTCGTGTAACACCTGTCTTAACATTGCAAATGGTATGCTAAATAAAAAGAAGCAGCTTTATCTCAAGACTGCAAGTCATATTTGGGCTCTCATTGTTGTGCTATTCCAATCATGCAAGCCCCTTTCTCCTAATAGCAACAAAATGTTGTACTCCAAAAAGCCTAAAACATATTACAACAAATAAATAATATTTTTGACACTGACAGTGTATTTATAGTATAAACTACTTAAAATTATATATATATAACACATACATTAACGAGTATAGACGCATGTCACATGCATAAAATATGAATTTCAGAACAAAATTAAAACTACATGATATATATATCTATCTAAATATGCTAGTATATATAATGTTGGTGTGAGAAATACCCATCTTTCAGCTAAGCACAAAATAGAGTTATGGTGCATATCTCTTTAAGAACTTGATGCAAAATTCCTCGTTCTCACATCTCTTATTACTTCCCTGCAATGTTGTCGTGCTCCTCCATAGAAGGGCACAAATCCAACCGCTTTAAATCATCTGTCCCAGATTTTGTCTCTGTTCCATCTTTGTTTAAATGACATGTGTATTATACTATTGGACTTATCCCCAATAAAATTTAAGAGTTATTATTGCTGAACTTATTCACAATAGAATTTTAAAACTTATTAATCAATACACGTAGCAGTTGAACAAAGACGGAACCAACGGGATAAAGATGAAATTCGAGACAGTCGATTTCAAAACGCAAATCCAACAATCTTGTTGGAATACCAGCACATAGTAGTGTTGTGATTTGTCCATGAAATTCAACTGCATGGGAGTGCGTGCGAATGGTGGAGATCTGGGCATGGATATGTGCTTGTGCTCGTGCACCGGCCGTCAACTTTGGAGAGCATGCTTCCTCCTCCTCCATTGCCCTTTTGAACTTCGGAATGTTGTGCTAATCATACAACACTAGGAGAAAACAGCCGCCCCTCCACTTGCAGTTTCTACTATGAAATATATGGACTTAATCTGTATTTTTTTTTGTTTTTATTCCACGATTCTTTTCATTTTTTGGTCAATTTTAGAACATGTTGAAGAAATTTTATTCTCTTCTCCCACAATTTTTCTTTAGTTTCTTTGGAATACAATAATTCCAGATGTTAAATGGATTTAATCTATCATTAGGGCTGTAGGTGTCAACGCAAAATTGAAATAATTACATAGCAGGACCACCATTAGCTAATACGTGTATGGGGATGGTCAGTTGATGAGAAGTCAAATACGCAGAGAGAAATCTCTATTATAGTGTTTTAGGGATGAAAATCAAGTAAATAGGGTGTGAAAAAAAAAGTTAATAGGGTTTGTTCTAGGAGCTTTTTTTTTTTTAAACGAAGCTAATAGTTAAGAATATTAGAAGAAGCCCCGAAAAATGCAAACCAATTTGTGTCTGTTTATTTGAGCACCTTAAGTACAATAGATTAGGTACGTACTATTTGAGATTTGTGGTCAAGGAAACAATTTATGCTAACTTAATTAACGACTACTTTGTCCTGTCTGTTAATAAAACACAGGTGATTAACCCCTTGATTATCTTTGTAACAGGAAATTTTTTAGTCAACTCCAAGAAAAGAAAAATAAGCCGTAGTCTGATTTCAGGGGGAAAAAATTTGGAGGAAATAACCAAAAACAAAATGAAAGAAAAGTTGGACCCAAATAGGCAGCATTCTTAGCAAATAGCAGTAACTAGGTATTGAGTTGTTCCACTTGATTTACTCATTATTGGGTGAAGATCCTCTCCTTTCTATTGGATTTCTCTCCGTTGATCTTTTTTTTTTTTTTTTTTGACGACTGGGGGTATCCTGGTCAATTGACCAGATTAATCCCCCCAGGCTGGAAGAGCCCGCCCCAAGGATTCCAGCGCGGTACGGAGAGAGAGTCGAACACGGGACCTTACTCCTGAAGAGGAGGCTACTGGACCGGTCGCACTAACCCGGGGGTGGATTTCTCTCCATTGATCTATCCATTCATTTATATCTAAATCATTGTCGTTTTGTAAATCAGCCAATTGTGCCATTATTATTATTATTATTTTGATCTCTAGATCAACATACTAAAAAATGATATAATTTTTTGAGAACATTTCAACATTCAACTTAGACGAAACATTTAAAAGGTGAAAATGGATCAAAATTGTAAATAATATTCGTAATGATTAATCAGAGAGTAAAACCTAATCAATTTAATACAAAATTTGATGTATAACTAGCATAAGTGATGAAATAGACTATGAACGATATTGATCTTTGAAAATAATTTTTAAATTAACTTTATTCGAGCGTAATGATGAGAAATTCTCTCCAACTCAATAGAGAGGAGCCTAGTCCTAACATTGTGCAGATCCTTTTTGCCCATCTGCATGCGTAAAGAGAGGAGAATATATATGCAGTTTTTGCTCTTAAGAAATTTGCAATTGCTTAGTCTATTTTTGGCAAACCTTTTGATGCAATTATGATTTGCTTGGCCAAAAGTAAAAGCCAATGGCTACCTTGTATTCGAAGTCAGAAGAGTTACTACAGCATCAACAAAACCCATCATGACGCTTCCACTACAACAAGAACAATTCAATTGTAGAGATGTCTGAATCATGATGTATATACCTATCTAGTTTTATTTCTTGGAGAATGCCAATGGTTCAACTTGACTTTTGTCTCTCAAATTTTAGCTATTTCTAGCGTAATTGAGTCCAGCAAGGTTCAGTTTTTCTTCTTTTGTTCTTTATTTTCTTTCCATTTTATGGAATTTCAAATTAGTCAGCTCTATCTTGAATCATGCAGCAGAAACCTGACAGAGACCTAGAAGAAACCTTCGATGCTTTGTTAAAAATATTCTGTAACTTCTTTCTTCTTGAAACTCTTATAAAGCTGCTTTAACCAGTCATCTATATCTTGGATGTCAATGATGCTACCTTTGTTTTTAATTTTTAAAGGCAAAATGATCTTCTTTATTTCAACACAAATTCAGCAGCTATAAAACAAGAGAAGTAGAAAGTTTCTGTATTATATATTCTAAAAACATCCTGTTAACAAAACCTCAGGAGTTTAATATTAATTATAATTGACGTGCCAATTTTATTCTTTTCCAACTATGGCTTATGTGAAAACCCTTTCCTCTTTTTTGGGTTTGATGAATATCTATGCAATACTTAAAACTGACAGCTAACTGTTGTCTATCTTAAACATTCTTCTACCTTTTCTACTTCAATTTTTTTTAAACCAATACGTACTACCTATCTGGTTTACAAATTGGGTAGACCACGCAGATCAATCCATATTTTCATATCATTTGGCAGAGTAAATGTAAATTAGTTTTGAATATAAATTGTAATTATACTGTCTACAATTCAGTAGAACCTTAAACATAAGTAGCCATGTCTAGAAAGTTGTGGGACTAAAGTAAACACATACTATTTTTATAAGGCCATGTATGCAAGAATATTCTTTTTATCCATTGGTGTTGAAGTTTGGAAGCAGCATTATGCCATTATCTATTCTCTATAGAGGCAACAAAATGAATAACTGATCCATACCGTGAATTCAGTTTATATATTCTTTGAAATGAAAATTGGTTTGGAATCCTCATGATTCTTATCTTTGTTTGTAATTAAAAGCTAAGTCTACGATTATCATTGCCAAATACAAAACCAAGTTGGCGGAAGTTTGACTTACAGACAAAGTTTGTATACTTTTGTATTTCGAACTTTCTTCTTCTTCTTCTTTTTTCAGGGATAAATCAGAAGATTCAGAATTCATTTAAGTTCTAAAAGTCTATAGACTATAACTCCAGTGATACGTAAATCTATGCATGCTTATTTGACATGCACTAATGACTAGAACTATACATTGATTATTGATTAATGATCAGCACACAAGTACATCATTTGGTGGCATGGAGTCAGGAGGGTATCCTTCCAACAAGCAGAAAACTGGTGGAATTGTAAGAGTTTTAAGGCATCCATAAGCATTCCAGCAATAGGGATCCAATATATTCTGTCCCTGAGCAGGAAACAATTCAACATCTGAAAGCGTGAGATTTGTACATGGCACAGAATCACTGCAGGCTAATCGCATTGGTGGGCTTCTCACATCATAAGTCCCTTTAATGTTTGTGTACAATATGTCAGAAACGTATACTGCTGAAGTCTGATTCTGGCAGCCCTTTGTCTCGCAGTAGTATTGGTCTATGATGATGGGATTTCGAACTGTGTCCATAACAATGTTGTTGAAAGTCACCTTTGATACTGATCCAAATCCACCTTGCCATGTTTTGATTCTCACACCATTAGCTGAGTGCTTGATCAATGAGTCTGTCACTGTTATATTTGACACACATGCTTTGGTGTTCTGTTTGCCAAGGCTGCCAATGCTGTAACAAGATAAAACATGAGGTTGAGGATATCTTAAAGAAAAGGCTAAACTCCTTTTTTTTTTCCTTTTAAGGGGCGATGGGGGATAATGGGTAGCTTTAGTGCTCCATTTTCCATCAGCATTCTTGAAAATGGAGAGCCTTTGATATTTGTTATACATCTTTTAGTGTCACGACAGCAGTCCAAATCTCAACTCGATTGCTAGTTGCTGGAATGAGCCCGGTAAGCGGGCATGACTTGTTTTGACTAGATTTCAATTCGTTAGCTGGGCAATTATGCTTATGCTTAATGGCCACTTCCAAGGAATCTTGCAATTTTAGGGTCTCGCACTTTTGGTGGTTGTGGTGATAGTTTCACACTTAATTTGGAGGTTTTGGAAATGGAAATAAACTTTGTTTCTGCCTTAGTTTAGTACAAAAGAAGAGACACAGAGATTGCAGGGCAGATACCTTATTCCATGACTGGGACCACATGTTATGTTCCTTATGTCTACATTATGACAACCAGCTCCAATTGATACACAGTCATCACCTATGCAAAAAGGCAAAACTATAAAGAGTGATGCAATAGACTTGAAACCTTAAAAGGAGCCTATGAAGAAAGAAAGAAAGGAGCTTTTGAGAGGCTAAAATATTACTAGTACCGTTGTAAATTATTGTGTTATGTATCCTGACATCACTTGTGTTCTCTATGTGAATACCATCAGTGTTGGGACTAAGAGAAGGCGATTTTATGTAGAGTGAATAAACATTGACATCTTGGCAGCCATCAAAACGGAAATGGAATTGAGGGCTGTCTCTAACTCTTAGCCCTTGTACTGTCAAATTGGAGCTCATAAAAAACCTTATAGCCTGCAGCAAGTACAGCAATTCATCAGGATTACTTCAGAAGGAATTATATATATAAATATATATATAGAACTGCAACAACAAAATATAGTAGTCATGTTGTGCATAGGATTTAGGACTTACAACCGGGCTGTCACAAGGACCATGTGAAGTGGTTCCATTTACTCCCTGTGACATTAGTACAATAAGGTTTAAGTCCTAACAAAAGGGTAAAAGGGCTTTAACAATAATACTACAACAAAAAAGATATACTTTGTGAGGTTTGCAGGGAAGATTCCACCAGTTTTCTCCTCTCCCATCTATTAGTCCACCACCTTGCATTGTCATTCCGCTGACTCTGTAGAAGACTAGCCATTGTCGCTTACTGTAATTCTTTGGCCATGAATCAGGTCCATCTGGTGGCATAATAGTTCCTTCAATCTGTATACAGTTAGACATGAAAAGAAATCATCAACGTGTGTTCAATCATTAGTTCAACACATATATACCCCTTCTAGTGAATGCAACGTTACCTGGAAAACTAGTCCACTTTTGCAAGGACCTGTGAAGATGGTAGACTGTATCATGAAGGAATAGCGACTGGGAACTAAAAGAATGCCCGAGTCAGTATGGCAAGCATCATCCCAGGCCATTTTGAACGCTTGTGTGTCATCAGTGACACCGTCACCTACTGCCCCATAAGATAAAACATTGAAAATTGCTGCAGAATCTGCAGGACTCGGGGAATGAGCCTCAGGTGCAGGAGAAGGAGGTAGTGAAATTTGAGACAGAACACGAAAATGTGGTTCTTGTGGCTCTTGGAAGAAGTTACTAAGAAGCCTGCTCTCAGCTTGGAAAGCTGAAAAACAGAAGAAAATACAGAAAAACAGCAGGAAAACCTTATTAAATTCCATAATAAGTGTAGCTTGTATCCAAAAACAGAGGATTCTTTTTATACAAAAACGACACAGTGGTACACAAAAAGAATTTGACTACTTGCAGCTTAGCATGCACTCGGCACTCCCTGGTAGCTACAGAAATGTCTCTATTGAGTAATGGGTAGGTTGTGGAGATGGAGCATGCTTTTGATATTCAGAGAATGGAACTCAAGATCAGAGGTAGTTTTGTCACTATCAATAGCTCAAGATCATAGGTTCCCAGGGTGAAGGCTCCCACGTTTTCAGGAAGTCTAAAGAAGCCACCAACAGAACTAAGTTGTTTCCGTGACCACTGCCCACTAAGGCCACTATTGCTTCAACTTGGCTGATCTCTTCAGTTTTTACAAGTAAACTGTATATGTTAGCTAAGAATGTTGCAGAATCCATCAGCTGAATGAAATCAGATTTATACTACATTGGAACTGTAACAAACTGTTAGTGGAAGCTACCTTTTTTCAGGGTCGGTATATGCAGTTATGCACCTCTCATTTTTTTAATCTTAGCAAAACCGACCAATTCCATCTAGAGAATGGCATTTCAGTTGAGGATATGTGGAGAGTGCATTGGTGGATTCTGAAGAAGAAAAAAAGGGTGTGTGCTGCATTTGTTGGTTTATCAGAAAGTAATCATTGTTGTATAAAATCTATTAAGATATCCTCATCAACTGCTGAATGCATGCCCTCCCATTGCTTCCACTTTCCCTGGTCCCCAAAGTATTCATCTTTTTAAGGGTGGCCTGGCATTCTATTAAAAAAAGATGGTACCTCTATAACTGCACTGCACTTTCATTTCAGAAGATTACTGGCTTGGGTTTTTGGTTAGTTGATTAGATAACTTGGTATTTCCTCGTGCGAAGAGTACTTTCAGAGCAAAATCTGACTTGTGCCTTTAGCATTTTAAGAAGTTTTAATTGAAAACTATGAACTAATGTTGAAAATACATCATTAACATGTCACGGAAATAATAGATACATCAGATCAAGGAAAATTACAAATATTAGGTTCTTTGCACTGGTGACTGTGATTTTCGAGTATTGCATCCTACGCATGTAGATAATTAACTCGACATTTCATTTCTATTTAAGTTGTAACTAATTAATTACGATCGAAAGAAAAATTACATCAAACTATACAGAGAATTGCCCTTTTCAATCGAATCTTAATCTCGTCCTGATGCAAATCCAACTAATCAAGAGTTACTGGATTAACCAAATCTTAAATCGAAGTTTTTTTTTATCTTTTTATTTTATTTTATACATATTGGGTTAATTAGAAGCTAATTTATGACTTTGAGGATAAAAGCTACAGATGGAGGATTTATCACACATCTGTCAGAAGATTACTTGTTTAATATTGCAACGTCATCCAATCTCAGCCGATTGTCTAATTCTTGATGCATTGATTACCCGATTAAATAACAGTTACCACAACTAAACAGATGATATTAATTCTAAACTAGAAAGTAGAAAAAGAACCAAAAGTATAAATTCTCACGTCCAATATAAAAATCTTGCAAAGGACCAAAATAAAGTATAAACCATGTAAACTGGACTATTCTTCATTCATTTTTTCTTTCTTTTAATTTTTCATATCTTGTATCCTCCAATCACACCTTGACATCGGAAATGGAGTCTTTACCAATATCATCCAGAAGCAAAATTTTTGTTCTTCCTATTTGGCTTGTTCTGCTTGCAGACAAGCAGTTGTTGTTGTTGTTGTTTTATTACACTTGGTACCATGTAACCGGGGCAGGGAATTGATTAAAGGTGGAGATGAAATTGTTTTTTCATAGATGGAGAATGGATTGCTATATCTTAATCTCTTGTTTAGGCTTCTTTAATGGAATCTTTTTTGGCTTGGCTGAGGAAGTGCTTCTACTTTGGCCTGTAGTGGCACTTGCTTCCAAGCCAGCAAATATTCCTAGACATTCTTAATTAGCTGTAACAATAGAATAAAATAATCTATCAGTTGAAGTGAAATAATTGTTTATTTTATTGAGTTGGTCTTCAGTAGGATTGCAAATGAGTCGAGTTACGTCGAATTTTGGTCTAATCGCGTCGAGTCTGGACTCAATTTTACTGAGTTCAAACTCGACTCAATTTTTTTTGCTTTTTCGATTTTAGGTTGGCAGATAAAATTTAATGTAAACAATTTAGTGACTTGCATATGCGAATATATAGATGAAAATAGCAAAGTTTGGTTCAATTCCTTTCTTCTTCTTCTTCAACCTTTTTTTGGACGACAAAACTGCAGAACGGCCAAGTGACTAGACAATTTCCGGTTACATCCCTTTTAAGCTTGGCTAGACCAGGATTTTCTGTCATTTGACTGACTCGCCAAAGACAAAGATTACGAGTTTTTAAGTTATAACTAACCAATTACATCAGTAAGGCCTAACCAAAAAATGACGAATACAAAGGGTCAAGCATCCTGCAGAAAAGTAATAATTTAAATTTAATATGTTAATTAGTAATTGTATCAAACTTCAATCATTTCATTAAAATCATACAAAATCTTTAAAAAAAAAAAAAAAAAAACTACTATTCAGCTTGACTCAGATCTTTCATATCTAATAAATGTCAATATTTCGCGAGAAAGTATTTTCTGTCAGAAAGTTAAAGCATAGTCTGCAGCCCTGCTTAGAAAATAGAACAACTTGAGTTAAAAATAGTATGTAATTGTGACAAAATAAACAACAAACCCAAGACTAAGCAGTTTGATTAAATTCTACAATCACTGTCACTATAGGTATTTTGATTACAATCCGTAGAGCGGTTAATAACTTTACACCAATGGGTTTTAGTAATAAAGATTAGTGAAACCCTACTCTTAGTAGTTAATCATAAAACTCATAGAAAGGATGTATCTATAAAACTCATTAATCGACTATGATTGACCTTAAACATGTTAGAACATTTTCAAACATTGAAAATTTGGACAGAATCCTAAAAGCAGCTTTCTGCGTTTCGTTTGCAACATTTTAGGTTTCAACAGAGATACAACTCCAAACATATTTCTAACGATTATTAGCTGTTCAGAAGACGTGAAACCTTATTTATATGGATCAATTTGGGGTCTTTTGGCTGCAAACTCTAGAAAATTATTGCTCATTCTCTTCTTTGTTCTTGGAAGTAGTAACAAAGATTTGCAACCAAGCTTCATCTTATTCTAGAGGATATTCGTCCTTGATTTTTTCACTTTATAGTGGACAAATAAAGGTTTAAGGAAATTGATCTGTAATCACGATTTGAAACATTTTTCTTAGTTAGTCTTGTTGTAGTTGTAGCCATTTTATAGTATTCTCTTTGTTGTTCTAACAAAACAAACATCTCAAAAAAAAAACTTATTCCTTGCTTTGAAACTCACTTACTAAACGCTGGAGAGAAGAGACTTAACCCAAAAAAAAAAAAAACTCACTTTCTAAACACCTCCTAAATAGCACTGTGGCTTCTAATATATTGATAAATTAGTAGACTTTATTGGTTTAATGCTAAACTTTTACTGCAATGACATGGTCATCGCCGGCCTTATTTTATGATGCATGTTCAGTGATCCATTTTTGGGTCAATATAGCAAGGAAGGATATACCACAAGGATGAGGAAACAAAACAAAGATCATGCATGCATGTTAGTGATGATATCCATCACCTCACCAAAAGCAGGCCACCGTTTATTAGTAACAAGCAGCAAAGAATTGTGACTTGTGAGGACTTGATTTGTCCACAACTTATCAGTAGCAATTAGCAATTAGTACTATAAAAGAAACGAGATTAGTAAATGCAAGAGCAATTGTATTGTTCAGTTGACGATCCAATTGTGTTTAATTTTAATGTCGACGGAAGGGATTGATAGTAGGATATCCTTCATTGATGAACGACAAAATTTGCAAAGGACTAATTTAATTTTGCACTCTCGAACCTTATCACTTTTTTTCACTTGACACTCGCACTGCGCGAACTTTGTCACTTTTTTCACTTCGCACTCCAAACTTCAATTTGGACCACTTTGCATTCTAAACTCTAAATTTTTAACATTTTACATCCTAAACTCTCAAGATGTCTGATTTAAATCCAATCAATGACAATGTTACCAAAATTAACGAGATACACGGCGATGCAGATTAATAATACTGTATCGATGTGTTGTAACTATGAACTCTTAGTTTCTTTCGACTATTTTAACACATTGCCATTAATTTTTATGATCCGAATCACTAACATTGTTAGTCCAAATTAACGAGATAAAAAACATTATACCATATAATTCAAACTAGAAATCGCAGAAGTCCCGGATCCCACGATAATGATGGCAAAAACAGGGTAGAACCACTATTACAACTTTAAAACTATCATTCACCCCTAAAATTCTTATGTTATTGAAAAAAAAAAAAAACACTAAATAGGAGAGCCCTTTGACGCAATAAATTACCATTCTTGCACAAGTTTGTTTCACTTCCTAAACTAACCCCTACAAGTACCAAAGAGAGTTTATTTTAATTAAGCAAAATAACAAAAACTGGTTTTAGAAAGTTGAGGGCATGGGGGTCACTGTAATTTCACTAACCAAAGTAGAAAATCTCTTGGACGGTTCATGATCCTAAGATTAAAACCACTTAAGTTAACTAATTAACATGACATGAGTAAACACATAATTTAATTAGACAAAGACTTGTCATCTTATCAATAAATAAATAAACACAGACTTGTATCTCTTTATCATTAAACCTCTTGTATCCATTTGGCAATTATCCCGCAACTTACAATACCATCTGCCGAATCAAATTGCTCATCAGCTGAATGCTCCTAACCGAGACAATTTCTTTATGTCCCAAGTCCAAAAGATTAAAAAAAGGAAATGAAGTAACCATTCTTCACTACCTTTAAATGCAACTTGTTACTCACTTTCTTGTATCAACATAGGCCAATGCTGCAACATTTCTAAAAACTGAAGTTCTTGATCGTATTCTTTCCAACAAAAGAATGCCTCAGAACTCACCAAATTCTTCTCCAAAATCTAGATGGTCTCCAATAGGTGACACATCAATTGAAGAAACATACTCTTCAAGACCATCTTCAGTTTGCAGAACTTCAGTTGTAAGTGACAAAACAATAAACTTCACAAGTGAGTATAACTTTGAGACACCAAGAACCATCTTACAAACGCCAATCTACCCTGGAAACTCCACACCGGATATAAGGCAAACGATACAGAATGCATCTCCTGGAACTGCAAAAAGTATCGCGTTTAACATGTATCAGAGCTTGAAGCAGCATGGATTGAGAGATGAAATTGGTAGAGCATTCACGAGAGACAGGTCAGAGAATGAAGAGATCAGGTCAGCTGAGGAAGACAGCAGGAGGGGTGAAGAGCTCTTGGGGATGGAATACATATTGAGAGATGGATTTGTCAGTTATCTTCGAGATGTGGCGAAGATTACTCCTCCCATTCCTCAAGAGGTAACTTAATTAAACTATGCTTTTTCATCAGTAAGTTTTACCAACGGTCATTGCTTTTAATGCAGATATGAGGCTGGTTTTAGATGTTGATGATACCTCCTAAGATTCTTCATCAAATAAAATTAAACACAGAAAATGCTTGTCCACAATGCATGCAGTATATTTTGATTATTAGTGCAAGGAGGTAACAGAAATTTACTGTAAAAGGATATCCAAACTGCATGAAAAATGCCGCAATTGCAGGAAGATAAGTGCACAGAAAGGACCAAGGGTTACTTTCCACCATTAGCGACTGGATTTATCTTTTGTACGCTATCATTGTAAAAACTTATTTACACAAGGAGTTCTAGATTAGTTGCGTGCTAAAATTTCAGGACACTTACTAGATAAAATTTCCTATACATGATACTCCAGGATTATTTCTATTCTCAGTGTAAGAAGGATTGTTAAATCCAAAGAGACTATTTTTAGTTCTTGCTAACATATCTAGGATAAAAAGAAAAAAAATAGAAATGCAAAAAACCATCCTTGGCAAAGAATTGTAAGTGTTCGGACCCAGTATTTCCTTTCTCATGATGTTGGGATTTGTTAAGTACGTAAAGGGGATGTAATAATGCAAAACTCATACAAAATTTTAAAAAACCCTTGGGAATCTCTGTTCTGGCTAGGCCGGAGTACTGCAATTTGTCTCTTTATATTTCTGACTTTTGAGTCTTGACTGTGATAGCTTATATCCAGACAGTAAAAGTCCGAATTGGGATGGTCAATTTTCTAGATCAATTTAAAATTGAATGCCTGCATCAAGAAATCATAGTAATTATATGAAATGCATACGTCGTTAGTAATTTTATAAAGTAGTATAATATTTATATTAAATCAAATGTCTGCATCAAGTATCCAATAAAGATGCATGTTGAAAGCCTCTGCTTTTGTTCGAAAATCAGAAATACTTCCATATGATTTCAGGACATAACAATGACTTCAGATGTCTAAGTCATCATTCAAGATATCGAACACTCAACAAATTTCCAATTCTTGATTGCTTATGGGCCAAAGGTAAACTCGTTAGCATAAAATGATTTTGAAAAACCAATACAGGATTCGTTGTCCTTTTGTCACGATGATATCAATCTATGCATTTAGGAAGCCTGCAACTAGCTGGAAACCGTTTGTCTATCCTAATCAAGGATCTATGTACACTATCTTGTCGTGGAAGAGAGAGAGAACCAAAGTATTACTTCCTATATTCACCTGAATTTCTAATGGTAAGAGTGGAAGAATTCACATTGCAGGTAATCAGATTTTCCGGCATAAGCTATGCAAAGAAGTTTGAGATACCCAGCAACAAATACGAAACATTTGGAAATAAAGTGGTGGGATGGTTTACAGGGCCCTTTAAGAAAATATTCCAGTGTAAGAATTCTACCTGGATTGATATTTTGAAGGGGGTAGATGGTTATATCATGCCTGGTTCAATGACCCTTCTACTTGGGCCTCCAGGTATGAACAGTATCCATCTGCACAATTTTCGGAAAGGTGACAACCATCAAATCTGCAATTTTCTGCACGAGTATTGAACCATGATTCCAATGCTGCAGGTTGTGGCAAGAGCACTCTTTTAGAAATACTTGCTGGAAGAGCTAAAGGAGACAAGAATTCTCACCTGCAAGGAGTGGTTATGTACAACGATAAATATGCATCTGAGGTTCATCTAAGCAGACTTGTTGCCTATGTCAGTGGCCAGCTCAACAAGTATGCAGCTTCCCTACTTACCAGCATGACAATTTCTAGCCAAACAAAGAAAGCTTTCACTAGAATATATTTGAAACTCATGGAACCCTATTTGTTATTAGTTCATGAACTTTGAAAAGTTTTATTTCCAGAAGAAGGATTCAATTCTGCAGGTTATCTAATATTTGCTGATATCAAGGACTAAAAGAAGCCAATCACTTTTTTTCTGTGTTGCAGTCACCTTTCATAAGTTTCATAAACCTTCTTTTGATATTTACCGCTTTTTCTGCCCTAAATCTGCAGACATATTCCATTTTTATCTGTTCGAGAGACACTAGAGTTTGCAAGGGATTGCAGCCAAACACTTCGTCCAGAGAACTTCACTCCTCAAATGAGAAAATTCTTTGCCCATGCACTTGTAGAGGGACAAGATCCATTCTTAGAGTACATATTGGAGATTCTGAACTTGAAGAACATTGAACACAAACTTACTGGAGAAGCAATTTCAGATACTGATCGCCAGAAGCTCACAACAGCGGAATTAGCATTGGGGACTTATGCTGTCATGCTTTATGACCAGCCACTTTCAGGGTCTGATCTTGCAGCCACTTATGACCTGGCGGACACAATAAGAACAGTATGCAGAATTCAACAATCTTCTGCGATCATGTCACTAACGCACTTATCACAAGAAATATTTGATCTCTTCGACAGAATCATACTTCTAGGCGATGGTCATGTGGTGTTCCAAGGACCTCGACAAGATGCAGTTCCCTATTTCAATAAACTTGGGTCAGTAATAATAAAAATGCATAATTCCAAAAAGTCCTAAACTATCTTAAGAGTGTGGTACTTTTGATTTCTGGAGGTGCAATCCTAGTGATATAACTCAATATGAGCTATTTTGGTGGAATGTGCAGATATGAGAAGCCATTGCATGTGGAATCAGCTGAGTTCCTGGAAGATATAGTGGCAGGATATGGTTCCCGATATATAGCACCAGAAGCGACTCCTTTGTCAATAGATCAGTTGGTTGGGAACTATAGGAATTCGGATCACTACAAAGACATTATAAGAATTGTCACCAAGGACAAAGTGAAGCACACTTACTGGATCGAGACTGAGCCCGGGCTTGGCCTGTCTCTGAAAACACCATCCACGTACAGTTCCTTGGTTGATGCCAAGCCAAGAAAGTTGACAGGTACGTCTGCCCATCAAACCTCATAGTAATGCTCCAATACACAGGATTCTATGCACCATCTCCACTGATTACAAACTTCGAAATTATAGAATAAGAAAAAAATTGTGCTTTAGCTATTAATAGTCAACGTAAGCAAAACCATGCTTGGCTGCAGAATTGGTAGTTAGCAAGATTTCTAGCAAAGTTGGTCAGTCAGGAGGAATTGAGAGCACAGGCAGAGTTCAAATTGGAGATATCGTTACAGCATTGTCTGTAAACGGTGAAGAATCGACATATCTGGCATTGGGGCCACAAAGACACCAGCATGAGCATGCCTCTCATGCATATTCTACATTGAAGAAGGCTGTGGGGCATATACGTATTCAAGTGGAACGTTATGAGACAAAGGTACAGATTCTCTTCGAAAAAAAAAAACTAACTAGAAAAAGGAGACTACAAGGACTTTCGTTTAATATTGTGACAAGCAAGCACCTTCAATAGAGCTAAAAAGAAGATGCTAGTTCCAAAATAACTGAAATAACTTTTGCTGGTATAGGAGGAAAGTTATCAACCCCAATGGGAGAAATCCCAAACGCCATTTACACAAACATGGTTGAAATCTACAAAAACACTCATCGGCAGGCAAATTAAGATCACCAAACGCCTCCAAATTTTACTCATGTTAAGGCTATTCCAGGTAAGTATCAAATCTTGGTATTAATCCTAATTAAATATATTGGAAATAGCTGAACAATGTCACAGTCAATTTTTTGTAATACCCTCTTGGATACAAATAATGTCGATTCTGTTCATCTGAAGTTTATGCCAACTCTACCTAACAAAGACTGCTGCTATTGCAGGCAATGATACTTGGCTTGTTTACTGGGACTCTGTTCTACAAGCTCGGAGGGCAATATGACCAACAGAAAATGAACTCTGTGAGGGCCTTGGGGTTTGTGTCGACAATGAGCATAATGCTCATAAACTTGGTACAGCTCCCACTTTATTTGCTCCAACGGCCTATCTTTTATAAGCATCAAGCACAGAAATTCTTTCGAGCTTCCTCATATGTTGTGGCCCATTCCATAGTCAACATCCCGCAAACTCTAATAGAAGTAAACAACTAAATGACTTCCTTTTGCAGAAATATAATAAGAGAAATCTGTAGTGCGAGACTGATAGATCTTATGACTACTGTATTTTGCAGGCAGCATCTTATACATTCTCCATGTATTTTCTGGTCGGGCTATCATTTTCAGGGAAGGGAACAGCTTTGGTTGAATATCTGCTTCTCTTATTCCTGGTGGCATACTTTGGTTCATCAGTTTTTTTCTTTCTAAGTGCCGTATCTTCAATTCCAGAGACTGGGAATGCTTTAGCAGGTACAGAAACTCCTTGCAAAAGCACTTAAAATCACTTTTTCTCCCACATATCATGTCATGATTCATCTTGGGCATGACAAGATTAGTGACAGGGTAAAAGACAATATAGTTAGTAAAAGTTTAGTTAAAAATAATTTATCTACCCAACACATGACAGTCCTAAAATCCTACATTTTCCATGTGTAGTCACAATCACTTGATTAACAAGTTACAGGTCAAATTATAGGTTTGTCCTCCAAAGACGGAAAGTTTTTCTCCCCACCTCTCTCTATCTCTCTGCTACAAATAACATTCATCATTTAATATCTTGCAGGTCTTCTGGTCTCAATCTTCATCTTATTCAGTGGCTTTGTAATCTACCCATCCAATATTCCTACCTACTGGAAATGGCTAACATATATAAATCCAATCCGCTGGGCCAATATTTCATATTGCCGATCCCAGTTCCAGTATTATGATGATCCATGCTCCAACTATAAAGGTCAATTTCCTTTCTGTGATCAATTCCCATCAAATACAGTTGGGAAGGCCTATTTGCTTTATTATGAGCTTTTAAATGACAACTTTGGACCATGGTTTCCATATGCTGTCCTAATAGGATGGACAGCAGTTATGACCATATTAGCATTATGTGGTTTGAAAACCCTAGAGTTCAAAGGATTAAACCAGTCGCTGCCACATCTCAAGAGGAGTTCTGTGGTAAGCAACTTTAGGAAAGACAAAGCGAGAGAATTGTCATCAAGTGGCAGTGCAAGTGACCAAGACTTATATCCCACCATGGACACCAGACCAAATATACTGCCACCTGGTGTTAAAGTGACAGATGACCGTGGAGTTGAGAGATGGATTGAGGATATTGCCATTGATATGGAGAGAAGAGAATTGGGAATTCCAGTAGAGCCTGTGTCCTTCATGTTTGAAGATCTATCTTTCACAAGGTATCTTAACAAACTAAACTTCTGGCTAGCATGACGATGATTCCTAACTACTCAAAAATGATATACATTGCTTTGTAAGGGAATAAGAATCAGTTTAAATTAAATAAGGCTTGGTCCAGCCATAGCATCTTTCATTTATGTATTTATTTTTCACAGTGCTGATACTCATTTAACCGTCCAAACATACTTGTGGGAAAAAAAAATCATATACCAGGTTTGACATAGAAATGAAGAAAAAGATATTGGTTTTCAACCGCATCACAGGCTATGCGAATCCTCAAAACATGCTAGCTCTATTAGGTGGTTCACAAGAAAGCAAGTCCACACTCCTGAAATGCTTGGCAGGGAGGATACCTTCAAGTCCCTACCTCCAAGGTGACCTGCGGGCAAATGATGTCATACCTGGAGAAACTTTCTTCAGACTAATAGGCTATGTTGAGATGGTTGACGCACACCAGCCGTATCTCTCTGTCCGTGAATCTCTTCAATTCAGTGCAGCACTTAGACTAAACAGAGAAATAGACACCAGAAGCCGTCATATCCATGTTGAGTTAGTTCTGGATCAACTTGGTTTATTGCCTTACTCTAACCAACTTGTTGGTTCACTTCGTGATGCTACAGGGAGAACATTTGAGATAGCCAAGAAGATGACAATTGGAGTAGAGCTTGCCGCAAACCCAAGTATTCTTTTCCTGGAGGAGCCAATATATGGACTAGATAGTGCAGGGATCTCGAGTATCCTCGCCATTCTTTCGGGATTGTCAGCTTCTGGTCTGAATATAATTGCAACCCTCACACACGCAACTGTTCGATCACTTTCTTTCTTTGATCAAGCTCTAATTCTAACAAGAGAAGGAGAACAAGCCTATTTTGGCCCAATCGGACCAAACTGTGAGGATTTGCTAAATTATTTTTCACCGATCCCAAGCTCCCCCAGAAAGCTAACTGGAGAAAGTCCCATTAGCTTGGTAATGGGATATTTAGGACAAGGCATTAAAAGTAGGGGAACTCCATCCATAAACTTTGCAGACAAGTATAGAGCTAGCTCCCTGCATAAGCAGGTGAATGAAGAGATTGCCGCAATAAAGAATCTACGCAAAGTTAGAGTACCCAAAAAGACTGCCCCAGCCTACCCAGCTCCATATTCACGCCAAGCAGGTCAGGTGCTCTTGAGAACACAAAGGTTCTTATGGAGAAACGTGCAATACACATATGGCAGGCTTACGGGGTGCATCATGATAGGTTTCTTAATGGGCTCCCTATACTATCAGATCAAATACTCGGACCTATATGGTGTGACATCAAGATCACTCTACATATACATGCAAGTTATCCTAATTGGAGTAATCGCCGCAAACAACGTAATCCCACAGATTGGTACGGACAGACTCGTTTATTTGAGGGAGAAAAGGGCAGGAATGTATCTGCCAATATTCTATCCGTTATCGTGGGCAGTGGGTGAGATTCCATACTTGTTCATCGTAACGCTTGCAATGGTAGGTATTGGAAATGGCTTGGCAGGAATTGGAACAAGATCAGTACCAGAATTCCTAGAATATTGGCTTGTGCTCTGTGTATTCACTTTGTGTGTCACGTACTTTGGTATGATGGTGACTTTCCTAGCCCCACTGCCGATATTTGCAGCATTTCTGGTTTCAATCCTAACTTCACTCTGGGTGTCAGCTTCTGGAGTAGTTGTCGTGCTGTCGAACATTAAGTTCTACCGTTGGATGTACTGGACCAACCCTTTTCAATATGCAATGAATGCATTGACTTCAATCAGTTTTTACTGCAACCCGAAGACGTGTGCATCAGATTGCAGCTGCAAAAGGCTCCCAGATGGCTCCTATGTGTGGGATCGGTTGGCAAACTCGCGAGCGCTAAGCCACACAAGGATAAATACGGACATACTCATCTTATCAGCCATGGGCGTTCTGTTTGCCAGCCTAGCCTTGCTCTTCTTTTCCATGTTGAGACACAACAAAAATCCTTCTGAATAGAGTTACATTTCAAACCCCATTCATCTCAGAAGGCATTGAGCTGGTTCACTAAAATCCCAAAGAGACTTGATATGCAATTAATCGAGTTAATCATAAGCTTAGTAGGACTTAATTGTTGGTGGTGTCAATTGTTAAGCTTGGCAGTCGAGTCAAGTTTGAGCTGTCATAAGGATCTTTAGTCCACGAATCATGAGCAGGCAAGAATGAGAAACTTGTCTGCAGGTGTTTTGGTAATAGTTGTAGAACACATTTATTGCGTTAAAGCAAAAATAAACGAACCTTTGGTGCCGTACATCTATCTACGGTTTTCATTTGCAGATATCATAATCACTTCTTATTGCACCTTGATTCTCTCCAACGAGTCAGTCAGACATTGATTTGAAATAAGTGTATCCTTCATTTAAAAAAAAAAAAAAAAAAAAGTGTATCCTAATACACATATACAGGTTCTCTTGCAAAATTTTTTCTTCCTTCGTCTGTCCTCCGTTCTCAGCCCCCTCTTTATCATGTATGTAAGCGGTGGCAGCTATGAGTCTTGAACCTGAGTATAACAGCATGACGAAGTATCCTACACTTGCAAATACTTTAAAAATAATAATAATAACAAAATACCGACCAAGTATGTTTTGATTGGGTATCTTATAAGCTTTGATATTTACAAATCATGGAGTACTATCTTGCAGAGTTTAGTGATAGGCTCCAGAAATACAAATCAAGACCTGACTGTATTCTTTTCCGGTGCTATTGTAGTTAGGAAAAACATTTGCAGGCGGTAAAGAAGAACTCTCTTTTATCCTAAACCAGATTACAAAATATGAGTGACCCATTTTTCAGTACTATAATAAGATAAGTTGTAACATCAACTGAGTGAAATAATATGAAGAAACTGATTTGTGGTGTGCAATTCCTAACATGCAAGACTTGAAAGTGAAGGAATTTTAAATCTCTAAGCTATGCATAGGCGGCTCCTAGCCGTCATCGAAAGTTAGGATCAGTGTTTTCAACAAAGCCTACTATCAATAACTTCCAAACCAATAAAGCTTGTTAACATCTCAAGAACATCCCATGTCATAAGATTGTGTACATGTTAAAATTGTGTGAATTGTTACTAAAAAGGTTACTAACTTATCTTTGAAAGTCAAAGATCGAACAACTACAGATTTCAATTTGGCACTTGAGGTGCTTAATTAGCCTCAGGTACACGTACAAATAAAGAAAACAACAGATCCTCACCTGTATCCATGCTTCAAGCAAAGATATGTAATCATTTTCTGGATCCAGACCCACTGAAATCAGATATTTTTACTCCAATCTATTATATAAGTTGTTGATCTTGAAGTTCCCTAAGTTAATGATTAAAAAGGGAAAAATTTGTTCCACTCCATATGCAACCCATTTATAGTCTATATCAAAAGCCCACAAATGATGCTACAACAACGCCTAGGAAATATTAAAGCCATATATTTTTAGCCCTCAATAAGAAAAACATCGTAGAATTATTAATGCCGCCACATATTCATAGAAAAATGACAAATTAGAGCTCAAATGAGTCTTGGTGAAAATTCCAGAATGAAATAACATGTGGAAAGGTTAACTCAAAGCAATTCTTCATCATTCAAGAGCTATGAGGTGCTAGAACTAAAACATTAAGGAAATGTGCAACCCTTGTCCTTTGATCCATATAACCACAAAAACATATCCAAATAAAAGCTAATAGCAAAAAAGACATGGAAACTGATGCATAAAGTATGAGGTAAATACCTATCCCCAATCAATAAAGGGTAAAGGAGGATATCCAGCTTCTGGAGGAGGCATCAAGGATGGAGGTAGGTTGCCCCATGAAATATGCACATTCTGACTGGATATCTGACCTATTTCAACCACGAAGATAACAAGATTAGATGGAAACAAGTTAAGAAAGAATATGTTTAATATTCCTTCTAATACGGAGAGTAGGGCAAAAAGGGGAAAAGAGGAACTGGTCAATGTGCCTTTAAAAGGATTTGATGGAATTATTTCCAAGATTATTTTGTAATCAACCATTATCAATGAAATTTATTGCTAAATGTAAAACCAATGGGGGAAAAAGCAGTATCAGATATTCTTCAACCACAAGTTTGTGAAGTCTATCGGTAGGAATAACTATTCATAATCACCCCTTCTCCCTCCTCTTCCCCCAATAGACTCTCCTTTAATTAACAAAAAAGAAAAACTTTGAATACTACAGTAAAACAATGAGTTTGATTAAGTAGCTCTATATGGTTCCGCCTTTAAAAGGCATGTAGACCAGCGGACAGAGTACCTCCCCATGGACCCCTCTTGCCAACAAGCAAAATGGCCTAGCAAACTAAAGCCTTTCCTGCATCATGATGGACTACACCTAAAATGGTGGCTATCCAAGTTGTGTCATCTTTGTTCTCTGTGCTCAAATTATGAAAATAAGCTGTAGTATGGTAGTAATTGTAGTTATAAGGAGGTGATACAGAGAACATAGGATCGATGGCATAGGCATCTTCAGTTTCAGCTATAACTATAAATCTACCAAAAACCTGATTTCAGTTTCAGCTATTGCTATAAATCTACCAAAAACCTGATTAGTAACTTCATAAAACACATGTTAGAAGAGGTAAAACCTAATGTTACCCTTCATTTTTTTTAATAAAAAAAAAAAGCATCATCTATGCGGATTGGTCCTCAGAGTTTGGATGGGCTGTTTCAAGTCTGGTCTTAGGATTCCATACAAGCAAAGTCTCAAGCCTTTTGACAAGATTTCTGATGACTAACGGTTAAATGAATGGACAAGATCCCAATTCATGCCTCCTAAATCTCATAGCTGCTATCTTTGAAACAGTTATCATCTCCTTGTATTCACAAACATACTGTTAAACTGGGCTCATATTGAAGCTTTCTAATGACTGATGTATTAGTATAGCACATAAATTGACAAATGACTTCATAGTTTACATCCATCATAGGACTTGTATCCCTCTACCCCAATTGACCAGAGTGCTTTCAAAACGAGTTCTGCTACCCCTCTTTGGTTATTGCTAATCCATTTGATCAGGTGTATATTTGCTTTAAGGTATCTAGTACGTGTTTGGTCCAATTATTGCCTTAAGGTTGAGTCTGCACAGAAGAAAATATCCCGATCCAACAATAGAAGGAAAGTAAGCAAGAAAGACTGCATGCAAGATTAAAATATAATAACACAACCAGATCATTGAGACAAAAGAGGCACCTGGCAGCACTTGATCATTCGGATTTTGTTTCGGATGATAGTACTTACAAGAATCCCCATATTGGCATGAGCCCTGAGAACATCAAAAGTTTAGAATATTAATCAAATATAATTCTCCAACAATTCAACAGATGTCATGCCATACAAATACAAATTCCTACAATTTAGTCGCTATCAATAAAAAGCAAACAAGAAATTCAAATCATTTAACTCAAAAAAAAAAAAAGTACATGAGGAGTGCATTTCCCTTGTTTGTTAATTGACAAGTAAAAGTGCTATAGGCTAAATGTCCAGTAATAAAGTTGTTCAAGTAAAATTTGTCTTTACCGTTCGGACGAATCGATTGCAAACACCTTGTTTTCCCAAGGCCCCTGGAGCAGGAATCTGATTTGCATCTGCTAACAGAAATAATAACATTTGCAAAACAATAAAAATACAAACAATTATAGAATCAACTTAGGGATTAAAGCAAGCTGAAAAAATAAAGAAAGGAAATGTAAATAAGTAGGGAAGGAAGAAAGGGAACTAACAGCGCAAGGAGTCGTACCAGAGAGCCTTGGCCCTCTGGTGATGGACGCCTTGGAGGTGGCGCTTCCGGGCTGCGGCGGTGTCTTGGAATTCTTTGTCGCAGTAATCGCAGTAATACTTCCCCAACGGCATTTTTTAACTGAGTGTGTTTGACTGTTTGACACTTTTATCTACTATCTTGTAAGATTTGGGACGATACAACTGTTCATGTTTTTTCATTGTTAATTAATGACTACTTAAAATGATTCACCCCCATAATTTCTTCACACAAATGGCAGTTAAGGTGTAGTTAATTATTGAGGTCATCAAAGTCATGGGGTGGAATGTGTTATAATTATGGGTGTCAACGGGTTGGATTCGGACCGGAATTAAAAATTTCGAATTCAAATCCAACTCATATATCCGACGGATCTTGATTTTAGAGTTCTGGAACTGGATCCAACAGGTCTAGGTCGGAAAGGTTCAAATTTAATTATTTTAAAATTAAATTTAAAACCAATCACAAATCCAATTTTCAAACTTAAACAAATCAAATTACAAAATTAAATCACAAATAACTCGCAATAATTAATTCAAAACTAATTACGAATCAATTTACAAAGTCATTACTAAATTGTTAATTTGATAAAAGAATGTATTTAAAAATATTTATATTTTATAATTATTAATATATTGTTCGGATTTAGGTCGGATACGGGTCGAAATCCTATATTCCATATCCGACCCCTTTTTTGTTAGAGTAAATGAGTCCGAATTCGAATTCGGGTATCGAAATTATTTTTCAACCTAAATTCAAAAAAATTTATCGGATCCGAGTCAGGTCCGAGTCCAAACCCGACTCGCTGACACCCCTAGTTATAATACATTACATATTTGGAGATTATTGTCGTAATTGCTTGAAGCAGAAAAAAGGAAAAGTTGATGATGGTTATGGACTCATCATGGTCTCTGCTTTTTATTTTGAAAGATCTTCTTCATCAAATATCAGAGGCGCACGTAAAAGAAAGACCACAAAAATTGTGTTGTAAAGGGCACAAGGAGTTTGAGAATACAAGAAGGCTTTTGCTTGTTTCAAATTTAGTTATTTTATTCTCGACCAAATACAAATAGGGTGAACATATTTTTCCAAGTGTTCAGTTTCACCGTATTTTTTGTATTTGTATGCACTTGCACATTTCATGAGGCGAATAGATTTATCTTATTTGTAGTATCAAGAACTCCCAAGCGCGATGCGCACAGATCCTAAGCCGATCATTGACTATGACACCAAAATGTTTTTACTTGTTTTCCTACAGTACCATACTACTACTACATCTACATATAAACCATCGAGCTCTGGTTGAATGAGCACCAAAAAGGGGACTAAATTCCTCTTTCGATCGTAGATCGGAGGTTAGAAACTCATCTGTAATAAAAAAAAAATTCAAAAAAAGTGTCAGAATATTCCTTTAATCAAGTCGAATTTGTATGCCTACTAACCCCGAATTCAGTCTTTTTAAACCCCCCCTTCTCTTCTTATAGAATAAAACAGATTAAATTATAGATCCTATAGGATAAGATGGATTAAATTATAGAAATGTTATCCTTGTAGAATAAGATAGATTAAATTATAAAAATGTTATCCCTTTTTATAGAAGGAGATAGATTAAGTTATAGAACCTATAAAATAAAATAGATTAAGTTGTAGAAATGTTATCCCTATAGAATAAAATATATTAAGTTATAAAAATGTTATCCCTGTAACCAGAAAAAAAAAAAAAAAAAAAACTAAGACTACATGTACTACTATTATCATTATAAACTTTCCCTTCGGTAGAATAAGCTAAATTAGATTATAAAAATGATAGTTGGAGAAAAAAACTAAAATTACATATACTACTATTATCATTATAAACTTTCCCTCCCCTCTTTCTGTAAAATAAAATAAATTAAGTTATAAAAATATCATCGTAGCCGGAAAAAAATACTAAAACTACATATACTACTATTATCATCATAAACTTCTAGCATTTTATAAACCAATGTCTGGGCGGCCTCACGTTTTGCGTGAGACCCCATTCGGCCATTCAACTAGCACAAGTATAAATTAATACTACCAAACTGGAAGATATAGAAAACTCTTAAAAGAAGGATCCAATAAGCGAATGAGTAATCAATCCTGCGGGAGAGCAGCTCGATGTAGGGGCACCAGGCTTTTCGTATAATGAATGCAACGATGCTCATAAGAAGTGGGTGGTCTTCCAAGTTTCTTAAAGGTATTCTGGTCAAGATGATAAAGAACCAAGCCTCTTTCACCACAATCCAGCCACAATTCTCCATTCTGAAAGTGCACAACCTCTAATCTCCGGCTGAAGCTGTAACATTCCGATTCCAGAGGTCGAGGACCACCATATAGGTTTGGCCGAAGACACCATTTTCTAACCCAAGCCCAGCTCGCGTAGTCCTCGAGCAACCATATATCAATGACGGTATAACCCCGATACACATTACAGAAGGATAGATGTTCATCCACCACTAAAAGCCGCATATTTCTGTGATTCACTCTGGAGTTGCACTCGCCACCAGGATGAGGCAAGGTAGAGAAATCCTCGGTATCCATCCCAAAAATTGTTATTCCACTGGTGCAAGGTGGGATATCTTCCTCAGCGTCAGCAATACGGCCGCAACTTGTGATCCAATGAAGAGCTCCATTGCAGATTGCAGGTGGGGTATCATACTGAGGGGGAGAACCTGAAGGTGGGCTTTTTATCTTTCTCCAACTCCTTCCTCCGAGGCTGTAGATAAAGAACTGGAAACCAATACACAGGTAAAGAATCTTAAGTTCGTTTGCCGATGGATCGTAAAAGAAGGCACAGGAAGCACCTTCATTAGGACCATCTAGAACCAGTAGTTCTTGTGTTAAAGGGTTGAATACATAATAACGCCAGCGAGCAAAGGCATCCCTGAACAAAAGCAGTCCATGACATGAATCAAGAACTTCGGTGTCACCTTGACTCATCTTTATTTCAGGCCTAAGCCGCAATTTTTTTATTTTGTTCCTGCGGTTGCTTGCTTGATCCAAAATGTAGAAAGCCAATTTTCCAGTTCCCCTCCAATCCGTTAGATCCGTGGCTTGCACAAAAATGAGTGGAGCAGACCTATCCAGGTGCAATATGATAAAATAATCTGAGGAAGTCAATGATCTCCAGCGCCTGCACACCCTTCGACAGTCTGCGACGCGATCTGCAGGAAGTCTAAGCAGGATGTCTATCACGACATCGTCAGGAAGCTGTGCAACAACGTTATCACTGCCACGAAACGATAATGCGCTAATTATCCTTCTCAAAACAAGGGCAATGCATGCGAAGCACCACCGACCACCGGAGAACCACGTTTGAGGCGGCCAACCAATCAACAATGTCCAGTCCTTAAAAAAATACTCGAGTATAAATAATAGCAAGAAGAAATTAATATCGACATGCCGGAACAACATGGAGATAATACGACGGGGAGGGGATTGAGATGAACATTGTAGTCTAAAATCAAGATTCCAGAGACCCAAAAAAAAAAAAAAGTGGAGGAATTCAACCTGGTAGTTGAATTTGCACAAATTATCCCACTCAAGGAGTCGGATCGGAGTCTGAGTTTGAGCATGAGGAGAGAACCTAACCTCAGATGCCAATAACTTTACTGAATTAGCCTCGATGCAGGATAGATTTAGTTCTATTTAATAACTCTCCAACTTCCATTTGTGCTCAATCTTAAATAATGCTACATTCGGGTTAAAGCAAAGCAAGTTCGCTCTAAAATTGGTTTAATTGACTTAAAAATCACAATATCTTCTTGACTTCTCATGCTAGAATATGAGATGACCAACATTGAGGAGAAGTAAGTGAACGCATATCCTAATAAGTGACTTGGAATGAAATACACAAGAGTGAGCCAATCAATTTACTTCAACATTCATTCCTCTGGACTCGTAATCGAAACCTTTACCAGTATTCGACATAACATGGTAGCATGCATCGATATTCGACAAAACATCGTTATTTGGCCTTGAAATCCTTCCCCTCACCTAGGCGAGCCGGTCGTGTACGCCATCGGCCAAACAGCCAACCTATATGACTATACCCACATCATAAATACATTCTGTAACTAATTTTTTTATAAGTTTCCGACCACTTATAGTAGTAACACACACATACACAAAAAAGCTATATATATTTTCTATCCAAACATGCGACAAAGTGTTTTTTCAAAACAATGTTTCAAATAATTTTCTATCCAAACACACTCACTTGAAGTTTATTTTTGTTTAAATTCGTACAGAATAAATGCAGTTAACGTGATTTTTTTGATAGAATAACGCTCCAAATTGACAAAGACTTTGCATTATATGCACATACGCTCTTTTTTCCACCAAGAAAACTCCAAAGACTTTGCTACATCCTGAAACAGATTTGATCTATGAAAAGAAAAAGGCTGAGGTAAATGACATAACACAGAAAGCCATGGTAGAAGATTTTTGGAGATCAAAACAAGTTATATTTCGTTTACCTTCATCCCAAGCAACAATCAGCACGTTCCAAATATGGCGTTTACATGTGCAGAAGATATTTTTCAATCCAAAACAAGTTCTTTTTTTCTGATCGGAGGGAGTCGTACGGGCCATCCGTGCTGGGTTTAAGGGATGCTGAAAAGAGTAGGAAAATAAAAGGGTTATTGGAGAGAGAGGAAACGAAAAAGCGAGGAATCGGCTTTATTTATTTATATTTTTTGTGGGTGAGAAGAAATTTGTTGTAGAGGAAACTCCTAGTCCTCGAAGGACTGGATTGCTTTGTGACTTTAAGAGGAAATAGTATGGCAAAAGAATACCTTTTGGAGTTAACTTGGAAGTGGTTTTCAGACCACAGTTAGGATTAGGATTATGCTTCGTTTTCAAGGTACTTGGGTCTTGTTGAAGATATGTAGAAAGATTTGATAATATAAATATTAGGAAAGATTTGATTATAGTATCATATATTAATTAGGTATTATATGATTATAGTGTCATATATTAATTAGGTAATAGTATGATTATAGTATCATATGATTATAGTATCCACTTGTGTATATATATATTTGTATATTGTGTAGTCCAAAGTGAGATGAAGAAAAGTATTTTTTCTCTCCATTTTTCTTAGTTTACAGGTCTGATTTCCTAGAAAATTTTACAGAGGCTGTGTTTGATAATTTGATTCAGCACTAAAACTTAATGAATTGAGACTTTAATATGTTCAAATATGTTTGATAATAAAAAATAGAATATCTTAATTAATTAATCAACTTTGCATTATGTAGATAAAATTTATTTAAAACAACAACTGATAAACGATTCACTTATTACTTAATGCAGAATATGCTTAAATATTCAAATTTTAGTACGTAACAATTTAATTAAATTAATGGATTCGTATTTCAAATTTCGGCTTTCAATTTTATCAAACACACGTACAGTTATGTTATATATATATATATATATATATGAACTAGATTTTAGTGCTTGATGGTCTGTATTTTCTTTTTTAAATACATTCAGCAAGAATTTTACACAATGCTTACTTTATCACTGGTAGCTGTGCTTGGGACCCTTGGTAACTGATTCAGCTATTAACAGTTGTAGGGATGCTGCTATATCAAATTCAATATCGTTGTCCATTGAAGACTTTGATGATTTACTTGCTGCATTAACTATGGTGAACTTGATTTCAGGATTTTCATGATTTACCTGCCACATTCACTTCACGATATGTTTTCCGGTGGTTTAATTCGAAGCATGATCATGATGACACAATCTATCATTTACCATTCTCTTGCAGGGATTTTGCTTTTGTTAGGCGAAAAACAAAAAAAATAGAAACAACAATAGTTGCTTATTTGATGTGTCCAGATGGGAGCTAGTTTCATATTGGATAATGGAATCCAAAACCCTCCTTAATTAAAGCTTCATCATTCAATCATAAACCATGAAAAGGAGGCCGATGGTGACAAGCAAGTTCCGTGAAGAATTCATGATCATCACACAAGAAGCTTCATAATCCAGCTCCGTGTTCCTTCTACCAACAATTTTTCAGCCTTCCCACATACTATAGCAGTCTTGAGAGACGGATAAGGGGCCGGTACAATTTGGCCTCTTGTGCAATCGAAAAGGTTATTGTACTTTTTTCAGAAGGTGTTATATGTTTAAAATCATTGTTGTATTAAATTATTGAGTTGATCTACAAGAACAAAAATTATATGTACAACAAAGATATGTAAGCATACGCCAAATCAAGTGAAATGTACAATAACTGCACCATTGTACGAAAATCCCAATTGTATTGGTTTCTTCTCCCTTGAAAGACATATATGGTCGTACCCAAAAAGTGGGAGTGGCACAGTCCCCTTCGTGCAACCGTTGGACTTTGGTCCAATGGTTGAGAAGAGTCTCTTGAAGCGCTCCCGAGGTTCAAATCCCGCCTAATGCATTGCAAGGAAGCACAAAGGAAGAGTCCAGTAATGCACTTATCTAATTTGGTGGTTCACACCCCAACCCCTTTCAAAGCCTAGTTGGACTTCCCCCTCCCCCATGGTATAGAAGTAGTGTAGATTGTTACCGATAGACCACAAAAAAATTCAGTCCCCTTCATACCCTGGAATAACTTTGAGAAATTGCACATTCACAGGCAGGATTATTAAAGCTACATATCACCCCCGTGACAATTGCACATTGAGGAAACAGATAAATTTGCATGTTTGACCAGAAAGTTGCAGCAGTAGGCTAGCTTCACATGTTCAGCTTGAAAACTCATTTCCTCTAGGCTGTTGCCGAAGATTCCTGCAGAATAAGCTCAACATATGTGCAATAAAATGATAACCATGTAGTGTGGTTCCAAGTGAAGGTACATGGATATCTGATTATGAAGTCAAATCCACTGAATAAAGCAAATTGGTGCTCCTGAAAGATCTTCAAGCACATGGATTGATGTTTGCCAACTATAAATTCTATCTACAGTACCTTTAGCTCTGCCACTTACATGATAACCAAATTAACCAAAATCAATTAACTGTCCAACATACTACAAATTTCTCCATAGATTTCATCCACTACTTTGCACCCCGTCTGAAAGAAAAATAAAAAACAAAAACAACATCCACCAACTGCATCACTTTGGAGCAAATTAACTAGGATAAAGCATCAGCAGAAGATAAATGTATCAAATTCCCTTCTCATAGAAGAGTTAATTCGGCACACCTAAAGCGAAAGACAGTTCACTAACAAATTAGTGAGGCAACACTGTTCAACAAGTAAAAGAGCAGAATTCCCTAGTTAAATATGGACTTCAAACCTAACAATTTTGCTACCCTAAAGAACAAAATCTTCAGAATATTCAAGTTTCAATGTACCTGTGTGAAGCTTCAGCACATGCAAAACTATTCTATAAGGATCTTCTTCAGGAATACAAAATCATTAAATAGGTGACTTGAACAAGAGAATTCGGCATCTCAATTATTCTAGCATATACAAGGAACAAAGCAAATCATTGCTTGAAGAAGCAATTTATGAACCAGCAAATGTCTCATTGTGCATGCCAATTAATTGTTCTGTTCCCACATGGGCCAGTGTACACTGTAACTGTTTTTTTGCACATCAATGTGCTTAGTCATTCTCTCCTTGCACTTAAAAGATGATTCCTTGATGTAGAAAATTAATGCGTTTACAGCCATCTTACTTGTTAGATTAACCAATTCGCTTTTCCTTTTTGCTCTCTCTCTCTCTCTCTCTCTCTCTCTAAGCTACACTAGCCTACTTTTTTCACTATACATTATTCTCAACATCAATAAACACAAGCAATATCACATATGTATAAAAATTGAAGCATAAGCATTGTGCTAATTTTCTGTACACAGTTATATTTAAATCCTAGCCATTTACAAATTTATTGTGCTCCAGCCAAGAAATAGTAAATTTCTCCTTACGAAAATCTTTACAGGTCATTTGATAGGGTCAGTCAATTTCACATATTATTGCAGATGAAGCACGAGTTTAAACTAAAAACTCACTAGCAAAACCTGCCAGCCGGAGCAAAATGAAAAAAGAAAACCCAGAGAATAAAGTCAGATAACAACTGCCAAAGTTAACTAGTTAGACAGTGCTATTGATCCGGAAGCTCCCCATTCCAATTAAACAACTATCCTCTTAAACGGTAAACTTGACTGTGTCAACAAACAAGACAGAGAAAGAAATCCACCACCTATTTTACATATGTTCGTAAAATTGCTTGGACTACATCCAGTAAACAGATATGTTTTATGTTACCTTCTGGGTTTGACAATCTAACTTGAAGCAAAATAAAAAAGAAAAAACCTTAGGCAATTCATATTATTCTTTACCTAAACCTGGCCCGCTTGGTAAGGCTGCCGCCAGAATTTCTTCTCTCAGGTGCCCGGGCTTTTCCAAAAGCCTTCATTTTTCTTCTCTTTCTGTCCTCCTCGCTATCCGATTCATGTCCTTTCTCCCTATCTGCATTGCTTGCTTCCCTTTCCAACTCTTCCCAAGTTTTTCCCTCATCTTCTTCAGAATCTTCATCAGAATCATCTTCTTCATCGTCCTCAGATTCCACAAGTGACTCGCTGTCATCACCCTCCTCTTCTGAAACTGAGTCAGACTGTGCATCTGAAGGGACATATCCTTGATCCGATTCCTCTGAGTTCTCAGAGTCTGAATCACTAGCCTCCATGTTCAGAAATTCCCATCCACCATCCTCGATAAACTTTTCAGGGTCATCTGTAATTGTCTTCAATATTGGGCGCCAGTTCAGATTTAGCCTGCTCTCATAGTACTTAAGATCTGTGGTATCAAGCCATTCCTTTATACCATCAAGTGCCGTAGAAGGAATAGAATCAATCCGCATAACATCTTTCTTGAAATCCTTGAATACAATAGTCATATCAAAATTCTTCTGTCCAAGACCAACTCTCTCCAAATTAACTATCTCAATCTCGCTGAGAGTAACTACCACAAAGGGTGTCTCTATGAGCTCAACCAGACAGCTTGAAGTGGGAACAATAAAAGCAGATGCTTTGTGGGGTACCCCATGGAAGCCAAGCTCTCGCAAGGGCTGATCAAACTCCAAATCAAGGGCTTTAAATTGAGACTGCCCCCAGAGGTCATTTACTCTATTTACAAAGTTCTGGAAATCCAAGTTAATCTTGTTCCTCCTATCCCTCTCCCGTTGTTCTTCCTCAATTTCATCAGGGTCATATGCAGATCTCTTCCCACCTCCAATCGTCTGCACCACATCCATTACTTCAACATAGAATTGGACATCTTTTGTCTTCTTATTTCCCACCATTATGTGATTGTGCAGATGAAAGTGCAGGAGGGTGATCATTTCCTTCTCTGCTGGTTGGAAGAATGCGTGCTTGATGTTTGCATACATAATATCAACTCTCTCGTCGGGCCTTGAAGTTGAATACCGAAGTCCATTTGTATGTGCTTCAAGTGTCCCAGTTAGCTTTCTTCCACGACCGCCAAATACTGGACGAATCCACAGGTCAGTCAACTTCATGGGCTTAAATTTGGATCCAGCAAGTTGAAGTTTCTCTTGAGTGACTAAAGTTGCTCTCTCAGCTTTTTCTGATTCGCGGGACGCAACCTGCCTGCGAAGGGTTTTAATTTGTTGCACTACTTCACTAATGTGCCTTGGATCCTTGGAGCGAAATGAAACTTCCTTAACATATATAGAACCTTGAAACTTCATTGTGTTTGAATCATGAGGGTTGAAAGGAGTTCCAGGTACATTAAAGATTATGCGAATGTAGCAGGAACGATTTGTATCTTGCTGGCTAGACACACTCTTCACATGACCAACATGGAAAGGAACCACGGTTCCATGAATAGGCAAGAGGATGGCCTCATTCCTCTGGTCAACCTGGATCATAAAATCTTTAGGAGGAGGCAGATCATTGACATTCTTATATGCAATCAATTCACTAGAAGGCTTTCCAGAGCCACGGTTATCTGCAACTCCAGATCCAGTACCAGCAAGCCTCCTAGCAGTCTCCTCATTCTTTTGACGGGCCAGTTCAGCTTGGTGTTGCCTCCTTAGTTCCTCCTTTGACATCTCGTGGTTCACCGACCTCAGTGTTGCCTTAGATGGGAGTACCTCAGCATTGCCAGTTTTAGCCTTCATCTTTGGCTGCTCTTCTTGTTCATCTTCATCTTCATCCTCATTGAATGAGTATGCCACATCATTCACAGCTTTAGAACTCAGTGAAGTAAGCACCTCTGGGGCATTTTGACTGACAATAACCGTGTCAGAAAGCAAAAGAGAGAATTTTTGAGTTTTTGGGTTTTTCGTCTCTGTTTGTAGATTCTGAAAACCAAGAGATACATTAAAAACCATGCCTGCTTTCAAAATTTTCTCATTCTTGCCATTAAGATTATGACCTGACTCGCGAAATTCAAGGCCAATTCCAGTTCCTGCAGATTTTGTCAGGCTTGGAGCTAATTCTGCTGCCTCCTTTTCAACTACTGCAACAGCTACTTGGTATGCATCACCAGCCTTGCTTCCAGGTTTCAAAGCAGCGATTGCCGCACCCTGTGCCTTAACAAGGACTGCATAAGCTTTTTTCTGAACTGGATTAGCATCAATTAAAAAAGTCCGAGCAACATTTGAGCAGTAGCTGTTATAACGAGCACCAATGGCACAAATGATTACACTGGTAGAATCATAGTAAAGATTACTATCATTGCTAGCTGCACTTGGCTTAAGATCAAACTCTCCCCCACTCTGAAATATAGGCGGGTAACAGATATCAACATTTTCAGCTTTAAGCTTTACCTTAATCTTTGCAGGTTCCAATATAACCTTTTCTGTGTCATCCATCAATGAGGAATGAGAAACTTTCTTTTCTTCATCAATTACTTTTTCCAACCTTGGGACCACAAAATGCTTCATAACTGATGAAGTCAGGTAAGCAGCTTTTTTCACATTTGTGATCTCAGCTTCATCTTTAATTGCAAATAGGTCTGAGAAGCCATTAGTTATATCACAAAGCTGAAAATTTGCACTCTTCAATTTCTGATCCCAGGTTTCCAATAGATTTCCTTCAGGGGCCTCTCTCGCAATGTGCCCAACCACAGGAGTATCACCACCATCCAATCTTGATTGGGCATGCACAGCACGAAATATCTTATCCATCAATGCAGTCCCATCATCATTTTTGGCCTTCACATGGATCACAACTTCTACCCCCATAACATCCTTAGCAGATCTTTTCACAACTTCCAGCAAAGACGCCTTCTTCTGGCTACACAAGAAATGGATCTGCTTCTTCATAAACACCATGATTGTATCTGGAAACTCATATCCGACTAACCAAACATTCAGGGCTGATGATTTCAGGTACCTCAGATCCTCTGAAGGTGGAGGAGTCGCTATAGCAAGAACTTCAGAAGCACCCCATAAATCATTGTTATATTCAGTCCAATGAGAGTACAGCATCTTTAACCGCTTACTGAAATTCTCCAGATTAATTGCATATGAAGTGGACCCTCCAGGAGCCTTGCTATTATTGCTTTTAGCATTGCCATTACGACGATCCGCCATTAAAAGGGTTTTAACTTATAAGCCTCAGGTCCTCAAACAACAAAACAAGTTATTCAACAATTCGGATCACCTGTAACCATTAAAAACAGGAAAACCATTACTCTGTAATCTGCTCACCCCTCTTTTTCTACATTTTCATTTAAACTTTGCCAAAGCAAAAGAGAGAGCACCAAGAAGTAGCCACATCAGCTTTTTCCTTTCTATCAATTATATCGATGAACAATTAATCTCTCCCACAATAACATTGTAGAAAATGTTTTAAACAAGCACATTTAAATTCAAGCAGTAACCTCCATTCAAATTTTAAGTCTAGTCTCCTCATTTCCAGCAGAGGCATGCATCTAAACTTGCTCGTGTGAAGATTTGTTTACACCGTCTCTGTGGCGTAGCAAAAGTTAAACCTTGCAACCATATGTACAAGTACAAAAGTTTCAGATTTAGCTCAAATTGAGAAACTGAAAGAGAACTGGACCGATCATTTTCAGCTTTAAAATCATCAAGAATTGCTATTGACTTAAGCGCTGCCTATAAGTTAATTTAGCTTTCATTTTAAAAACAATCACCAATTGAGCTGGTTTCCATTCATTTCTTTTCCTCCCATAATTCATCAGAACACCATAAAATCGAGGAGCTCAATTAAGGAAACAAAAGGTAGAGTCTGATTAAACTCACACTGGGATTGGTCTGATATGAGAAATGAAGATTGCCGATCCTTGATTCACCTATTAGAAGAACTCAGAAAGTTTTAGCTGATCAAATAACTCCAAAATCGAAGAAACAAAGAAAAGAACCAGTATAATTTCAGAAAAGCTTACCGATTGAGGCTTTTACCCGATGATGGATCCATTATCTTTGCCAAGATCAGAACAGATAACCCACATCGTGATGTTGAAGTATGTTAATTTGGGTAGGTAACATAGTAGGATTGATTTATTAAAGACTAACCAAGGGAAGTCAATGGATGATTCAATGATTTTTTTTTTTTTTTGGGTATTGATTGAAATGAAGAAACGTTGTATATAAGTGTTTTAAAAGAAAAGGAGGAGGAGGGGAGGGGGGGGAGGGGGGGAAGAAAGAGAAGGATGGGAGGACTGGGAGATAGATTATTTGCGGCATATGGGATATTTATGGGTATTTTGTAAGCCAAGCCCAGTGGGTGGTAAAGAAATCGGGTTTATGTAGCCAAACCACGAACCAAACTATTTAATTCTCAGTCTATATTGTTCTTGAGGCAATTTCAGTTTCAGAAATCATCATTATAGATTCGTTCTTTATTATGATTTTAAATCTCAATATTGTAGTAATTAGGATGAATTCATGTCATTTGCATTGTATATTTGGTAAGTAAAAGATTATTTCTACATTAAATTTCAAGTATTATTCAAATCAATTTCATCGCAGCTGTAAATCTCGGATTGAATCCTACTGTAAATCAAATGAACAAGAAAAAAATTATCAAGTAAATTAATATTTGAGTCACAAATTAAAAAAAAAGGTATGTGTGTGTGTGATGATGATGTTTTAAGATATTCTTCCTCTACTATTAATATAATTTACTAGAAATAAAATATACACAGAAGAATGTTGATTTTCATGAAGACACAATGGACCAATTGATATCTACTAACTTTGAATATAACAAATATGAGCAAAGACTCATCCGTTCTATATTTTAAAAAAAAAAGTATACTAAAAATTAATCTATTCCTTATCATGGATTATGTACAAAGTATAAGAACTAATCTTGGGCCTGTTTGGAACCTGAGTTTTTTGAGAGTTTATCTAAAACTTTACTGTAGTGCATTGTAGAAGTTTTTGAAAATTTTTTATAGAAGTTTCTGTAAGGTGAAAATTTTTTTTTTCCTTTTCTCTTTTTCTTTCTTTTTCTCTTTCTCTTTCTTTTTCTTTTTCTTTCTTTCCTTTTTCTTTTCTTTCCTCTCTTCTTCTTCTTCTTCTTCCTTCCCCCTCCCCTTCCCCATTACCTCTGCCTCCCATCTCCAGTACCTCCGCCAGCACACCTCTCTCTTTTTTTTTTTTCTTTTCTCCTCTCCCCCTCCCTCTCCCTCCCCCGCTACCCCTTTCCTCCCCTCTCCCCGCCACCCTCCCACTCCCTTCCCCGTTTCTCCCTCCTTGGGCCGCCACCCCTCCCACTCCCTCCCTCGCCCACCATCTCTTTCCTACCCTCTGCCCTTCCCTCTCTCCACCGCCACCCTCTCTGCCCCTTCCCGCTTCTCACCTTCCCTCTGCCCCTTTCTTTTTTTCACATTTTCCCTCTCCCTCTCCTTCCGTCTCATCTCCTTGCTCTTGTCGGCAGATGAAGCAGCGAAATGAAATTTTTTTTTTTGGGCAATTTTCCTTCTCCCCCCTCCTCCCCTTCCCCCGCCACCCTCACCCTCTCCCGTGCGATCTGGTCTAGCGACCAGATTGGCTAGAGGGGAAGGGGAAGGGTGGTGGGGGAGGAGTGGGAGAGACGCAGAGAGAAAAAAAAAGACAGAGGGGAGGATGGCAGGGGAGGAAGAGGGGGAGAGGGAAAAAGGGCAAAAAAAAAAATCGGCACCGGAAGAGGTGATCGGCGCCGGAACCGGCGGCAGAGGTGGTGCCCGGCGACGAAGATGGTTGTGGGTTGGGGTGGGGGAGGAAGAAGAAGAAGAAAAGGGAAAGGGAATTTTTTTTTTTTTGTGTTTTGGATATTTTAAGTGTGTAGGTAAAAAATTTTGAGAAGTTTTTTGGGGTTCCTGTAGTAAAAGTTGTTAAAAAACTAGTAAGTAAAAAACTTATCCAAAAACCTGGCTTCCAAACAGGCCCCTTATGAATTACATGATTATAATCGTTACTTACTAAATAACAAAAATAGCAGCACATACGAAACAACAATCGTAGCTAAGTGATCAAGGACTCAGGTACATTTTGCTTAGAACATGGTCCACAATTCCATATTAATTGGAATACCGTTGAAACAAAATTATATATTAATTCTTATAACTAAGGTGCAGTTTGTGAGAAGTTAATTATATTCGTGGGCTTAACCGGTCTCTAAAATTTGGTCTTAGACTAACTTAAGTTTTCCGGGCTCTCTAGTCCATCAAACCTAAAACCAATTGTGAGCCATGGTATAGTACTAAAATCTAAAACCACTATATATATATATATATATATATCTGTAATCAAAATTTCTCTCGTCTTCAATTCAAATTTGGCCACGAAAACTACTGGATATTGTCTCCTCTGCGTCGGAGCTATCTTCTTCTTCCCCGAGGCATCACCATTTTTTGGTTCTTGACCAATCATTAGTCATCAAGCATAATCAGAAGTTCAGAATTCCGCCGAACTACTTTCTTCTCTTCCACTAGCCGGTACAATGTACAATTTGGTGGCTTTGAGTGTGCGTGCGCGTGCTCATCGTCGTTTAATAGTTTAAAATTTTAGGAGCTCTTCAGAAGGCTTAGTATGTAAGGTCACATTTTGATTTCATAGTAGATGACCACGTCAAACCATTTGTTATATGAATTTTCACTTGTAAACCCTAGCTCCTTTAGAAGGATTAAATTTTTTTTAATGAACGCTAGAAAAAGGCCTAATTTTGGGGATTCTTTATGTTTTTGCCTTTATAATAGAAGCATGCATTTAAGTTGGATATATGATTCTCGTGGCTGGTTTAATCTTCGTTTATCAGTACTTAAAAGAACATTTAAGTTGTCTGGTCAATGATTTTATGCAAATACTTTTGAAATTTCGATTTTTTGACATGAGAATTTGATTTTTGCATGCAAATGTTGGATACACTGAGCATAATTTGTTGCCATTAATTCACAGGTGCATAGGTTTACAGTTTCTCTAAGAGCTACTAGTTATGGCATAGGATCATGTAGTTGCAGTGAAAGATGCCATTAATGAATCATCTCAATTTGTTTTGTCAGTGACATTTTGGCCAAAAAGAAGAAAAATAAGAAGAACAAGAAAACATAAGAAGAAATAGAAGAAGGATACAATTCAAAAGGATGAAGTTGAGCAGCTTGGTACAACTGATAAGCAACCTAGGCCTGCCCAAGGATCATATGACAATTCTGGTCATGTTGTGATTCAAATGTATCATGTTTAGGGAGATCTTCTGCCATTATTGGATGACCTTGAAGATAGATGCAAAGACCTTTTTGAGCAGCTTGGTATGACTAATGAGCAACCTAGGCCTGCCTAAGGATCAGATGGCAATTCTGGTCATCTTGTGGTTCAAATGTACCATGTTCAGAGAGATCTTCTCCACTATTGGATGACCATGAAAATAGATGCAAAGATCTTTTTGATAAGGATGAAAAGTTATAGAAACCTAAGGCCTGTTTGGAAGTGAGTTTTTTGGCCAAGTTTTTTAGCTACAAATTTTTTAACAACTTTAGCTACAGGAACCCAAAAAAACTTATCAAATTTTTTAACCTACACATTTCAAAATATCTAATACACAAAAAACTTCTATCTTTCTTCTTCTTTCTCCCCCACCCCATCCACCATACCTTCATCGCCGGCCACCATCTCCGGCGCCGTTTCCGGCGCCGGCTTTCCCAAATTTTTTTTTCCTTCCTTTCTCCCTCCCTCTCTCCTTCCCTCCCCTCTCCCCCTTTCCTCCCTGGCCAAACTCCCCCGACCTATGCAGTAGCAGCAGTTACTTACCTCCTACTCTGATTTTTCTTTCTCCCTCCAGTCACGCCAACGCTACGACTGACGGGAGAACAGGGGAACAGGAAGGGGGTGGCGGGAAACGGGAAACGGGAAGGGGAACAGGGGAGAGGGTGGCGGGGCAGAGGAGGTGGCAGGGGGAGAAGGTGACAGGGCAGCGGGGGAAGGCGAAGGGGCAGGACAGAGGGGCTAGCGGGGCAGCGGGGGAAGGGCTGGCGGGGAGGCGGGAGAGGAGGAGGGAGTGGCGGGGCAGAGGGAGTGGCGTGCAGAGGGGAGGGGGAAGGGCAGAGAGGCTGGCGGGGGGAGGGAGTGGCGGGGCAGAGGGAGTGGCGTGCAGAGGGAGGGGAAAGGCAGAGAGGCTGGCGGGGGAAATGCAGAGGAGACGACAAGGGGAAAGGGAGGGTGGCGGGAGGGGGAAGAAGAAGAAGAATAAGAAGAAGAAAGAGAGGAAAGAAAATAAAAAGGAAAAAAAGAAAAAAAAAAGAAAAGGAAAAAAAAATTCACCTTACAAAAACATTTACAAAATTTTTTATCTTACAAAAACTTCTACAAAAAAGTTTTTCACCTTACAAAAACTTCTAAATTTTTTCAAAAACTTCTACAGTGCACTACAGTAAAGTTTTAGACAAAATCCAAAAAACTCAAGTTCCAAACAGGCCCCTAGTTTATGTGACCAAACCACGTACCAAACTATTTAATTCTCGAGTCTATATTGTTCTTAAGGCAATTTCAATTTTAGAAATCATTATTATAGATTCATTCTTTATTATGATTTTAAATCTCAATATAGTAGTAGTTAGGATGAATTCATGTCATTTGCATTGTATATTTGGAAAGTAAAAGATCATTTCCACATTAAATTTCAAGTGTTATTCAAGTCAATTCCATCGCAGCTGTAAATCTCGGATTGAATCCTACTGTAAATTAAAAGAACAAGAAAAAAATTATCGAGTAAATAGATATTTGAGTCACAAATTAAAAAATAAAGGTATGTGTGTGTGTAATGATGATGTTTTAAGATATTCTTCATCTGCTATTAATATATTTTACTAGAAATAAAATATACATAGAAGAATGTTGATTTTCATGAAGACACAATGAACCAATTGATACCACTTGTCACGGGTTGCTTGTTTTTCTATAATCCAACATACCGTGTTGCACTAGCAAACGTTCAAAATTTAAGTTATGAAAGGTTGGCTAGTTCAGCCTGAATGCTAAACGTGCGGAAGCGTAAAAGTTATAGACAAAAGTAGAAAGTAATGGAGGTAAAGGAAAGTTTCTTTATTGCACCTGAGAACTTTGGTACAAAGGTTGTCATAAATGGAAAGAGCTTGCCCTATTTATAGGCAAATCAAGAAACTATACACAACTCTAAAGAATTTTACAAAACGTACACCTAAGATTGGTCTATAAAAGTCTCTACACTAATCTACTATTATCTACAAGGCTCTAGGCCATTCTACAAGACTCTTAAATAGCCTAGAACGTTTCGTAAGCTTCTAACATATACTATATGCTTCCAGCATCATATTGTGTAGTTTCCATGCCTTAGTCAAACCAACAAGGGTTGACACTTAGAAGGGGAAATAAGGTGTGGGTCTACTACCAGTATTAGTTTTTCTGTCAGGACTACTATGTACAGTGTGCATGGTTTGGCCAACCGGGCATGGTCGCATGCGGTTGCGCGCGGACAATGTGCGATCCATGCCATCCTTCCCCATTCGAACAAGGCATCGACCCTATGTCTTAACTAGCCTCATATGCTCATATGAGGTCTTCAAATTGTCACAATTTTTTGGTCGATTCCCAACTAATCTCCGCATCGGGTAGCTCATGTCAATGCACCAAGTACTCCTTTGATGGTACGCAATTTCTGTGTCCAATGGTACGGTCGGCCATGATCTTCTCCACAATCTTGTCGTGCTCATCCCTCATACCTGCAGGTGCTCTTGCTGACACGTTCATTGACGGATCGTGCGGATTTTGATAAAACTGTGAGGATCCGAATTTTTTCTTGCTTTTAATTCTATTTTTTGGCTTATTTAATTATTTATTCACCCGTTTTCTCCGAATAATTTATTTCAACCATTTTAAAATCATTTACATGGAATACTGTCCCACTTATATTTTAAAACGTCCCGTTAGTAAATTTAATTTTTCGGAGGCTCGTTTATTAAGAAATAGTGAATACATGTTTTTCGAGACAATATTTGAATCGAGAGTGCAATAATTCTAGCGAATTAAGAATGAGTAATAATAGACTAAGAAAAGTTAATTGATGGATTAGAGGTGAGTGAGTTAAAAATTTAAACTTATACCGCGAATGCGTTGAAAGATTCCCGAAAGTCGCGCCTGTACAAACTAATTGGAGATTTGAGAAATTAATATTTGTGAGGACTCAAATTTTTATTTCAAAAATAGTTATTTTTAGGATTATTTACCCTAGTATTAGTGAGTTATATTATCGTTACAAGAATTTCTTTTGAGTTTCGTTTTATCGCGCGCGAATCGGAAGTTCGCTTATTTCGCGTCAAAACGGTTAAGTGGAGATTTAAGAAACTAATACTAGACTACTAAGAGTGAATAATTATAATGTTAAAGGAAGTACATTAGAGGTTTAATGCACAAGTGAAACAAACCCGAGAGAAAATGGATACGAAACGAGCGCGCGTAAGTACTATTCATAGTTGACTTTTGCACAAAATTTTAACCACAAAACACTTAAACTTCCAAGGGAAGCTTTATTCATCAGCCACACTCTCTCTCCTCACCTCCATACCCGACCAAACCAGCCAAGGAAGAAGAAGAGAAAGCTCTTCATCATTCTTGCTTCATTCTTGCACAATTTCACTCCAAAATCTTCACTCAACTTCCTTATCACCTAGAGATTAACTTAAGCTTGGTGGAAGACTTCATCTTGGCGGTTTTCTTGAAGCTTTTGTGATCAAAATTTCTGATTCTTCAAGGGTTCAAGAGGTATACACCTCAACTCATCCAATCTTTCATTTCTTGGCTTTAATGAGTTTCATTCTTGGTTTGAAGCTTGTAGCTTCCTTGTTGTTGTTATTATTTGGATTGAATTGGTTGAAGTGGGCTCTATAAACTTCCACCTTGGTTATATAAGGACTGCCATGACGTTAAAATGGGTGTTAGTGTGTTTGTGATGAGTGTTAAGGTTAGAAATTGAAAGAAAGATCGAAGGAAATTGTGTAGGAATGCTGGCCGAATCTGTCCTATTTTTGCCGTGCCTTTATTTCAAATTTTTGATACTCAAATTACTGTGAAACTGATGTATATATGTTGTATATGGTGTGTAGAAAGTTTCTACCAAAAATCATTTGAATTGGTTGAGCAAAATTTGAAGTTTCGAAATGTAAAGAAATCTGGAAATGTGTTCTGGCAGCTTGAACAGTGTCTCTTTGATCGAACATATCTCTTTGAACAGATGTCGAAATCGAGTGCCGTTTGTGGCATTTGAAACTAGACAATTGTAGCTTTTCAACGGTATAAAATTCACCTTCTAATTCGAAATGAGTGAGCTGTAGTGATTCGGCAAAATTGCTGTCTTGTTCTGGTAGTCTATCCTAGAGAAAGGTAGAAGCTACACTTTGTGGTTCTATTTGCCCTCACTTATGAACTGATTTTGAAAATGACTTGTTCTGATAAAATGTAGAGTTTTGAGTCTATTTTCTAACGCCACTAACTATTCTCAATTCCAAGTTGTATAGAGCAACATATGATTCAATTTCCAAACTGCAACAAAACTGAAAAATCCTTCTTTTTGCTGGCCGACTAGTTTAGTTGTTTGTGAAATGTTTTATTTTGAAATTTTGATGTTAACCAACTATAAATTGCTTATGAAATTTTTCTTGGACCTTGGTTTCACAAATGAACCAAAATGGGACTGATTTCATGGTGCAAAGTGTTTGAAAAGGAAAAGAAAGCAAGAAGACATATTTGCTTTGGGAATTTCTTGGACTTTGGTAGTTTTGTTAACTACCTTCCCGTACGAGTTTTTACGTGAAATTTGATAGAGGAGTAGTCTTCCTATGGAAGTCGAATTGTACCGAATTTGGTGATATTCTAAGACCATTTCGATACCCAAATGATGTGCCAAAGTTGTTCTTCAAATCTGAAAAATTTACTGAACTGTCTTAAATTTTGGCCAACTTGAGCTGCTATATTTTGGCACTCAAAACTCCGAATTTAGTTTCGTTTGTTGTGTTTGAAACCTTGATTGAAATTCTCATTGTGTTACAAATTTCAGAAACTAGTTCACTTTTTGTGAATTTTGCCGAATTTCCAAAGTTTGCCGAAAAACAAGACTAAAATTGTCTTGTATGCTTATATCAGCCACTTTGAGCTGAAATTTGAATGTCTTTCGTTTAGGATCTTGTAAAAGTGTCTTCTAGAAACTTTTAGTACTTTGAACTAAGATTTTAACGGTATAAATTTTTCCAATTTTGGACCTATTGAGTGCAAGTTCTGATTTTTCTAAGTTGACGTGCAAAAACTGAAATTTTCCGATTCGATGGGAAATGAGTTTTTGGAAACTCTTTCCTATCCTTTGATATTGATTGACTGTTTTAAAGTTGATTTCATGAAGGAAATCAGTTTTTCTTGTGTTATTATACCCCACTTTTAAGTCTTGATTTACGAGTAATTAAGACTCTTTTTCATGATATTTTCTTAGTATTGTACAAGTATACAATCTTCCTTGTTAACAAGGAGTTTATAAGTGATAGTGTGTGATAATAAATTATTATTTGCTCCGCCGCTCAAGAGGACCTTCAAAAGGAACTCGAAGCGGACACCGAAAAGTTGTTTGAGGACTTACTCTCTATTTTGATTGGTGAGTGTCAAGTGCATGACTTGTTGCAATAATGTGAATTGCACCTTATGGTTTGAATGATTGATAATTGTTGAGTCGAGTGTGTACTTTATCGCACTCGTACTCCTTTAACTGATTGAAATAATGAATTGTTCATGACTGAACTGTAATTGATTGACTGAACTGAAATTGATTGACTGAATGTCGTTGGAGTGAATCTCCTCGACCCATAACTGAATTGAATTAAACTGTGGGGACGCCCAAATCTCAATTGGCCGACCTTGCGACTCGAGCCAGCAAGGGCTTGGTCGAGGAGTTTGGTGAACCATGAGATAACTGTAAGATTGATCTATTGAGAGATCTTACTTGGCCTACTCGCGTAGTAGTGTCTTTTATTGAAGTGTGGGCCCGGTGCGGTATATGGTGGACAGAACTGTGACGTAAATGGAGTTCTACGGACGTAAATGCCGATCCAATTGACGGAGTGTTATCGCGGGAAGGTATTCGATCGAGATTTGACGAAGCAAGTGGAATTTAGCTCCTGAGAGCTCCTGTATCCTCATTGAATGTGTTTAATTGAAAGTCGTGAACTGCCTGAATGTTACAGCTTTAATTCTTGTTTAAATGCCCTTGCTACTTGAACTATATGTTTTGCATGTTTTCTTGGCCTCACGAGCATCCACTCACCCCGTTAGATTTGTTTTTCTTAACAGGAGCTGAACTGGAAGGGATTATGGAAAAACCTATTTGATGGCTCTTTTGCCTAAAATTTTGGAATGTATTTGTTTAGACATCCTTTTAGGAAGTTGTATATTTTGGAAAGTGAATGTATTTTGAACTTGTGGTGTAAGATTGGATATTTATATATAGAAGCGACTCCTCTTTCTTACTTCGTCTTGTCTTATTAGTTAGGGTAAAATACACTAAACCCCTTTGTAGTTTGAGTTATTGTCATAAAAACTGCTCATTGTTTAAAAACACACATTGAACCTCCTTACACTATGGACTAATCTGGAATTTGGATGAAAAAGATCCAAATTAACGGAGAGTAAGTCACACTCGCCTAATACGTGAGTAAAATTGATCACGTTGATTTTTCTGCATAAAAACTGATTTCTTCTTCCAATTATACCCTCCTTCTTTTCTTTCTTTTTTTCACTTTCTTTTGCTTTCCTTCTCCCAAAATCAAAAGGTTGCTTTTTATTCTTTTTCCTTTTCTTTCGTTTCATCTCATTCCTTCTCCCGCAATCAAAACAGAGACAGCAGATGCACAAAAACACCAACCCCCTCACAACCACGACCACTGTGACCATTCTTTCTCCTTCTTATATTTATCTTCTGTTGCAGCATCAGGGGATTCTTAAGAAAGTTCATGTCAAACTTTGGCTTCTTCTCCAATAGAAATCTCCTTACAGCAACACCTTTAATCTCTTAAGTAATTACCCTTAACCCATTCTTTGGTAACAAGATTTGATGCCATCACCATTGCCATCGTAGTCACCAATTGATACATAAGGCGGGCAGAAATCCAGATGGATTTGAGATATGAATCAAGGCAGCCTCACAATTTTTCTTTTAATCCATGCAAATATCTGACTTTTTGTGTGTAATTGGTGTCATATAACCATTTTACTGGTTCAAAGGACTGCTTTTATATAGTAATTTGTTGGTTTTGCTTTGTTTTTTGACTGAAATTTATAGTTTTGCCTATCACTGTTCATGCCTATGTTTGTTACTCTTTGCTTGTTTTTGGTCAAATATGATTCATAATCATGATCTACGCTGAAATTGGATTTGAGGGTGTAATTTTTGTTAAATTCCACCACTGGTGGTAGCTACTAGCGGCGCTGCTTCTACTATCGCTGCCGCAAGATCTGTAAATGATAATAATAGACAAGGAAGAAGAGAAATTTTGAAAATTTTCACCTTGACTCATAAAGTCTGTTTGTAAACCCACAAAGACGATGATGGATGTGGCGACAGCGGTAGCAAAATAATGAAAGCTGCTTTATCGCCGGAGAAGATGAAGAATGTTTTGAAATTTTAGTTTGGCCCCTTAATTTTTTCCTTAGACAATTCAAGATTCATGAATTTAGATGAAATCTGAGACCCAATGGTGCTGAAGATGATGATGAAGGTAATGACCACGAGAATTATAGTGACGGTGACGATGTCGATGATGGCAAGGTGACAATTGCTGGACTGAAGAAAGGAAGAAAATGAGAAGAAAATGGAAGGGAAAGGAAAACAGAAAAAGGAAAAAAAAAAGAACAAAAAGAAAGGCGATGGGTTCTGAAATCTGAACATCATCTGGTTGGAGAAGACAACAAATTTTTAGAATTTGTTGAATTAACCCCTGAATTTTACTTTTTTCTTAAATGAAGCAAGAAAGTTTTTAAAATTTTAAGTAAAACCCGAACTAACTTTTGGTATAGTTTGAAAACAAGGTTAATATAGGAATTTTATATTATTTCGTCAAATTGGATGATTTCCGTCCGTTGGCCAAATTAATCCAAACCATGAGGGGGCTCTTTGGGAGTTTTTAAACAATGAGGAGGTTTTATGACAATAACCCAAACCACAAGGGGGTTTAGTGTATTCTATCCTATTAGTTATTATGGTATTAAGTTTGAACGGGAATTGTACTGAGTCCTGACAAGAGTTGGGCAGGCGTCTCGCCGATACCCTTTGGTTCGCCTTAGGGAGAAGGGGGGATGTCACAAAAACGGCTTGAGTAGGCTGATATGAAAGATCGGATGGAGTTAGGACAAGGTCTTGGGCAACTCCACCTTGTACACTACGTTGCCAATCTTCTTAAGCATAGTAAACGCCCTCTCATATTAACGCATAGGACCGTTGTGCACTCCGCGGATACGTCCGTATTAATAAAGTTTCATATCTGCTAACTGTCAACATTACAAGCATGAGCAAAGACTATGCCTATCAACGGGTCGGGTCTGGGCTAGAATTCATTATTCCGGACCCGGACCCGGCATACCAAATCGGATCCGGATTCAACCCGTTTACCCGACGGGTCTTCTACTTTATGTTTCGGTTCCGGATCCGGATCCGACGGGTCTCAGATTCGGGTTCGAGTTTACCAGAAAAAAATTATGAAAATTTACAATTTCTAATAAAAATGAGAAGAAATATATTTATACACTAATTTCTAACTAATACAAAAAAAAAATCAAATAAGAAAATAAATCAAATTGACTTTACTCAAATACATCGCCCTAATCAAATTATATTGATAAATATACATATTTTAAATTATTAATCCATTTATATCCGGATCCGGGTCTAATACGGGTCGGAATACTATATTCCGTATCCGACCCATTTTTTTATTTGACAAAACGGATCCGAATCCGGGTTTGGATAACGGAATTAAATCCCTACCTATACCAGCAATAATTTCACGAATCCGGGCTGGGTCCGGGTCGTTGACAGGCCTAGCAAAGACTCATCAATTCTATATAAAAAATGCACCATCACACTGAAAATTAATCTATTTCTCATCATGGAATGTACTTAAAGTATAAGAACTAATTATATAAATTACTCCTTCCGTCCCATTGAAAGTGTCATGTTTACCAGTTTGGTCTGTCCCAAATATTTGTCACTTGCCAAAAATGGATATGAACTTATCAATAATTTTCAATACTTACCCCTATCTCACTTGACTAAAAAGTACCCAGAAAGTCTTCTACCAAGACTTGCAACTTTGTTGTTCAATTGATTGATATGGACACACCAACCATTTTGAAATGATTGTCTTCCCGTGTCTTCACACTCTAATTCAAACTAGAATAAGTCATGTGAACCAATAAATATGTGGACCTCGCTGTCATGTTTTGTCCATCCATTATCCACCTTTTTGTGTTCAAATGAAGGGTAAGATGGACAGTGCGGATGAATTCTTCAAAAGTTAGACACTATTGATAATAAGTTAGAGTCTCGAAAAGTGACAAACTTTTTGGGACGGAGGGTGTACATGATTATAATCCTTACTTAATAAATAAAAAGAAAAAACAATCACATATGAAACAACAATAGTAGCAAAGCGATTAAGGACTCAGTTATATTTTGCTTAGAACATGGTCCATCATTCCATTATTGGAATATCGTTGAAACAAAATTACCATTAATTCTTGCAACTAAGGAGCACTCCGTGAAAAGTTATCTATATTCGTGGGCTGAACTGGTTTCTAAAATTTGATCTTGGGCTAGGTCTAAGTTTTCATCGAAGCCCAAAAGCCAACCTCCCTAAATTTTCTAAGTTTTTTGGGCTCTCTGGTCCATCAAACCCAAAAACCAATTGCGAGCCGACATTGGTTAAGTACTAAGATCTAAAACCGACCTCCCTCATTCGCTGTATGTCAGTAATAAATAATAATCAGAAGTCCCCTCTTGTCTTCAATTCAAATTTGGCAGCCGGAAACAACTGGGTATTGTCTTCTCTTCGCCGGAGCTATCTTCTTCTTCCCCAAGGCATAACCATTCTTTTTTGGTTCTTAACCAATCGTCAGTCATCAAGCATAATCAGAAGTTCAGAATTCCACCGGACTGCTTTTCTTCTCTTCCACTGGTCAGTACAATGCACAATTTGGTGGCTTTGTGTGTGGGTGTGTGTGCTCGTCGTCGTTTAATAGTTTAGAAATATAGGAGCTCTTTGGAATAACAGTTTTGATTTCATAGTAGATGATCATGTCAAACCATTTTTCATATGAATTTTCACTTGTAAACCCTAGCTCCTTTAGAAAGATTAATTTTTTTTTCAAATAAACGCTAGGAAAGGCCTAATTTGGGGATATTCTTTATGTTTGTGCCTTTATAATAGAATGATGCATTTAAGTTGGATATATGATGCTCGTGGCTGGTTTAATCTTCGTTCATCTGTACTTAAAAAGAACATTTAAATTGTCTGGTCAATGATTTTATGCAAATACTTTTGAAGTTGCGATTTTTTGATATGAGAATTTGATTTTTGCGTGCGGACGTTGGATACCTTGAGCTTAATTTGTCACCATTAATTCACAGGTACATAGGTTTTCGGTTTCTCTAAGAGCTATTAGTTATGGCAAAGGATCATGTAATTGCAGTAAAAGATGCTGTTCACAGGCTTCAACTTTCTCTTCTAGAAGGCATTCAGGATGAGAACAAATTATTTGCAGCTGGTTCAGTGATGTCACAAAGTGACTATCAAGATGTGGTTACAGAGAGATCCATAACTAATTTGTGTGGTTACCCTCTCTGTGGCAATTCTTTGCCTTTGGAAAGGCCAAGAAAAGGCAGATATCGGATTTCACTCAAGGAACATAAAGTTTATGATCTTCATGAAACGTACATGTACTGCTCCACAAATTGTGTGGTGAATAGTCGGGCTTTTGTAGCTAGTCTGCAGGAGGAGAGATCTTCAACTTTAAACCCGGTGAAACTGAACGAAATTTTGAGGCTATTTGAGGGATTAAGTTTGGAAGAGTCCAGTGGTGGTTTTGGAAAGAACAGCGATTTAGAGTTGTCAAAGTTGAGGATTCAAGAAATGACTGACACAGGGTCTGGGGAAGTGTCTCTTGAGGAGTGGATTGGACCTTCAAATGCTATTGAAGGCTATGTTCCTCTGAAAGACTCTTGCTCCAACATCCAACAGGCAAGAAACCTTGAAAAAGGTAAAAGATGCAGGCATTCAACGTATCATAATATTAATCTTTTCAAGGATTTAGCCAATAAACTAAATTCATACTACTGTTGCTTTGTCTTTTCTGGGATTATCCTCTTGTAGATCAGTCTATGCTAATTGATTGATATGAGCTGTAAATGCTCATTGCAGGGTGTAAGTCTGAGCATGCTCATATCCAGCAGATAAAAGACAATTTTTTTAATGACGTGGACTTCACAAGTACTTTAATTATTCAAGATGAGTATAGTATGTCGAAATCTCCAGATCCGGCAAGGAGTATCTCTGGTCATAAAACTGATAAGCAGAAAGGAAAAATGAAGCACAAAGACATGAAAGATGATGAATCCACCGAATTAGAAGGGCGAGTTGTTTCTGAGGGAAATAAAATTGAAAAGAAAAATTTGGATAAGGCACCAAGGAAACCTGCCATTAAAGACAATCTAGGAGACAGTCTAGGTGACTTATCAAATGATATCGATGAGAAGCTTGTCATTTCAGACTCGTTTTCTGGTCCTGGCCGGAATGATCTAAATAAGAACATGAGTGAAGCAGCTTCAGAATTTCAAGCTGAAAAGGCATCTAGTTCTACTGCCAACATGCTAAAGCCTTCTTTAAAATCAACAAAGGGAAAGAGGGGAACTCGTTCTGTCACTTGGGCTGATGAGAAAGTTGATGGTAATGGCAGCAAAAGCCTTTGTGACTTATCAAATGATATCGATGAGAAGCTTGTCATTTCAGACTCGTTTTCTGGTCCTGGCGGGAATGATCTAAATAAGAACACGAGTGAAGCAGCTTCAGAATTTCAAGCTGAAAAGGCATCTAGTTCTACTGCCAACATGCTAAAGCCTTCTTTAAAATCAACAAAGGGAAAGGGGGGAACTCGTTCTGTCACTTGGGCTGATGAGAAAGTTGATGGTAATGGCAGCAAAAGCCTTTGTGAGTTTCGAGAATTAGAGGACACAAAAAATATTTTCAGCCAACCTGGTTCTGCAGTTATGGAAGTAAATGAGGATCCATATAGGTTTGCATCAGCTGAAGTGTGTGCAAGAGCGCTCAGCGAAGCAGCAGAGGCTGTTGTATCTGGAGATGCTGATACTTCTGATGCAGGTAAAGGGATATTGCTTACTTGTCTAGTCTAAGAATACAGTCAAGTTTAGATAGTTGAGTACGTTTATAAATGAAATTGTGTTCTATTGCATTTCATTATGTAACAGTGGCTGAAGCTGGAATTATTCTATTACCTCCTCATCCAGAAGTGCATGGAACTGAAGCTCAAGTGGAAGTTGATATGCCTGATTCCGAAACAAATGTTTTAAAATGGCCAATGAAATCAGGCTTATCAAACTCTGATCTGTTGGACCCCAATGATTCTTGGTATGATACGCCACCAGAGGGGTTCAGTTTGAATGTAAGTTTGTCTTTTGAGTCATTGCTTTCTCTTTTTTTTTTTGTCATTTTTCTTCACATGCATGAATTTGTTAAGTTAAAAAATCTAAAATTTAATTTCTCCCAGTTATCGCCATTTGCAACAATGTTTATGGCACTATTTGGATGGATATCATCGTCTTCCTTGGCCTATATATATGGACATGATGAAAGCCTTCATGAAGATTATCTGTATATCAATGGGAGGGAGTACCCCCGCAAGATTTTTTCCACTGATGGTCGCTCTCTTGAAATTAAGCAAGCTCTGGCTGGCTGTCTTGCTCGGGCTTTACCAGCGCTTGTTGCCGATCTCCAGCTTCCAATGCCACTATCTACTCTGGAGAAAGAAATGGTAATGATTTAGATTTTGTTACCCATTTCTTCTTCTTCTTCTTTTTTAAGGGGGGGTTGGGTGGAGGGGTGGTTGAAGAGAATTGATGCTCCTTGTTTTCCTTAATATTGGAGTCTATGGAAAATATGCTACAATTGTTGCAACAACTTTAGCCCTAGAAGCTCTGACACCAGTCCTCCTTTTGTATGACCCTTCTCATGTTAAGAAAAGGAAACAGACACTTTTTTCCCTTTGTTTATTTTGGCACCCAGGGTGGTTTTTTTTTTTTTTTTTTTTGTGTTGTGGGGGCAGAATGGAAAAAAAGCAGCGCTCTATTTAGAGCCAGTGATTGCTTTTTTCGCACTTAAAGCCACATTGTTGGATTCTTTATGCAACTGGCTGTCTCTTCTAACTGTAAGTCATTCACTGTTGTTTTCTCAGTGAATATCTTTGTGTTAGTTAGACAATCAGAGAACTACAAATCAGTTCTTCTTCATCCTTACTGTGAAACTTTGCATTCATGTCGATAAAGTCCACTTCTGTATGACCATTTTGCGTGCTTCATGAATCCATAAGGCATCTATAGCTGTTGGGTCTGAGAAAGGAGAGATGTGCAGCTAGAGGATGTATTATATAAGATTACCTTGACTCTGGAGTTACAATGGAGCAACTTCATTTTAGAATCTTAGCTGAAGCTCATTCTTTTTCCTTGTGTTAATTGTTGTCTAAACCGTTTTAAAATGTTTTCTGGCTTGACCTTTTGTAAAGAAAACTTGTTTCTATTATCTCCCAAGGTTTTACAGTCGTAGGATTTTGCAAATAAAAGTGAAAACATAGTATGAATGAGGATCTTTTTTTCTGGGTACATAAGTTATAGGAACTGCATGGTTTAGAGGAATTCAGGTGTTGGTTTTAGATGAGCACGTCCTCATTTTTTTCTTAAGGTTTTGATGACTTGAAACAGAAGTTATGCGTCTCTTTTAGGGCTATGCACTTCACTCGCTTCGCACTTCTAGCTGCAGTTTTGCAGGAATGAAATCACAAAATGCAGGAAGCCTCTGTGTGCAATTTGCTTTCTTCTCATCAGACATTGGGTTTTAGACTGATCTTATTCACTCTGCCTATTGGAGGTTAAATAATTAATTTCTATCTAGTCTTTTCGTAATGACCACAATATTATGCATATATTCTCATCGAAGTTTGGGCAATGAATTAATCTAATTATGTCAGAATCTGAAACTTCTTTTATGATGATGGGCTTTTTACTGAGAGAGCTGAACTAAGGTGGCATTAATGTGTTTTTTCCTGTGTTGCTTGACTAGCTGTCTTGCTTTCTTTGGACTGGACCATACTCAGGGCAAGAAAGGAACCAGGCATTATTGTACTTTTTGTTTCCATTCATTTTAATTAAATTGAAGATTGAAAAAGAACCAAGTGTGGGACCTTTTTGTCTTTTGATTTTGTTCTTCCTTTTTAGTAAACTGCTGCTCTTTTGTGTGTGTGTGTGTGTGTGTATACATTATTTATTTATTTATTAGTGCAGGACCATCTACTTGATACAATGTCTTTTATGGATCCACTTCCACCATTCAGGATGAAGCAGTGGCAACTGCTTGTTCTCTTGCTTCTTGATGCTTTATCAGTTTATAGGATTCCTGCACTGACTCCTTACATGACTGGTAGAAGAATTCTGCTTCCAAAGGTGAGATATTTGCATCATATGGTTTTTCTGGTTTTTGACGTGGCACAGATTTATTTTGCTTTCTCACATTTGCGTGCTTATCCTTGTTTCAGCTAATCTGTCAGATAAACAGATTATCTTCTAAATTATGTGCAAGACCCTCATGAAAAGTTTTGGGAGCGAAACATTTTTTTTAAGAATATGTTAAGGAGATGACAACAAAATGCTTGTTTTTCTGGGTAGTCTATGTCTTGTAGCTTTTAAGCCTTGCTTATTGTAAAATGGATCCGTATTGGTTTCTGTTATTGGGGAATATGTCCTTTTAAGCAGTCAAATATTAACATTTACACTTTGTACAAAATTTGGTTAAACTGTGCAGACGAGGAGGTAATTATGCTAAGGAAACAGTGGATGAAATTTTTCTGCTTAAAGTGACACCACCATCATGTCTAGGATATTCTGTTCCTGAAGTCCACTGTTTATCGTTTCCTGAATGGGTATATGGTTGTATATCAAGTCCACTTGTTTTTTTTTTTTTAAATCTCTTTTGCAACCTTGAATGTGGTGTATGATGGATTTACTAGCATCTTGGATCTGTAATTTTGTCAAAATGCTCCAAGACCTCTCTTCGAAGCAATTTTGGAATGAGCAACTTTTGGCGGTTCAACATTGCAAGATTCAGAGCTTGTAACTCATAAAAAGTTGTTTGTTATGGTCATAGGTGCTGCAAGGGGCGCAAATAAGTGCAGAAGAATACGAGATTATGAAGGACCTGATTATTCCACTTGGCAGAGTTCCTCAATTTGCAATGCAGTGCGGCGCTTAAATTGTGACTAAATAGCTTCCCTCAACTCCGTCGCCCATTTTGCTCGTCGGGATTCTCTAATGGGGTTGCTGCTGGAAATTTAATGTTCGTACACTTCTTTTTGGTTCCTCCGAGTTGAAATTCCTCTGTCTAGGTAAGATAACCTTACCAGCCCCTCCTTTCCTCCGGATCCCTGAGGCGTCAATTTGAATTGTGAACGAACCTCTTCAATGAGAGACGACAAAAGAAATGGGTGGATTTAAGCTGTTTGAGTTTCCACTTAAAAATCATCCTGTATTGTGTAATTGCAGATGGCACAAGCTTAGCCATGGCGATGACATTAACTAGCGTCAGTGGTCAGCAAAAAGTAACAGATGAAGGAATAATTAGCAGGAGGGTTCCGAAATTACTCCCTTTGAGAAACCCATATTTTGGCTTGTCCTCAGTTCATGTATATATATATATCTTTGCTGGGCTCTAAACTTTTGGTGTAAAAAATTTAAAATCAGTCCCGCAGCCCCAAATTGGGTATTTGTTTTTCAATTTATATTCAATTACAGACATTTTTTAGTTTCATGTCCTGGAGTCTTAGCCCAGCAGTTGACAATGTAAAGGATATGATATTGAATTCTCTGTTCCTTTTTTTTTTTTTTTCTTTTTTGATCCGATCAGTATTTCTCATACTTTATGTACTCGTATTATAAGACTAAAATAGTACATAATTAAATAAACTTAAAAAAGCACTATCATCATTGTCCCCCCAGATTTATCGTTGAATGTTGACAAAGGGCTTCATTCATGGGCCCCTAGCATGGCTTTAAAAGATGCCCTGCGAGCTGTGAAAGTTACCTTTGATCTGCTCAAGCCTAAATTACAAGTTGAATGATGATAGTTTAGTAGTAACTAAAAATGAATGTCACAATGCGTTTTCTAAATTTGTGTCAAAGTCACGTATGTGTACTTTTATACTGAACATTTATCACTTGGACTTTTGAAGTATGTCGTTTTTGAAAATTGTTGCTAGTAAATTGAAAACTTCTAAATAATTCTTGAAAGGAAACTTCCTTTGAAGTCAACTGGTACCGCATAGATATTGAAATGATACCGGTTTGGATTGCGAGTTTTTTAGGTGGGTGCGTGTATAAAATTTTACTGTAACTTATTGTAGAAATTATATAAAAATTTGTGTGTGTTTGAATAGAGTATTATTTGAAATAATTAATGTAGCACTTTTTTGTGATGTAATGTATGTGAGATAAAAAATTAGGTGAGAATATAAAAAGGTGGATTGAGAAATAAATTTATGTGTGAAATATTTTTTTTTTTTGAGTATTATTTGTTTTTGTTTTTGCTTTCCTTTCTTCTTGATCTTCACAATAGACAAAAGGAAAACCAAATGAGACATCGCTAAAAAGCCTTGCAAAGTTTTATCAGCTAAAATCAAGATGCTGTAGGAGCACAATGAACACTTTTTTTTTTTTTTCTTCTCTCAGAATTCCAAACTTTTTTCTCCTTTTTTTTTTTTAATCTCTTGTCCAAACTGGGCCCGGAGAGAAGGCAAAAGTTTTGGCTGTGCCCATTTTGAACAATTCCTGACGCCTTAAGATTAATTAATAAAAAAATAGTAATGGGACGAGTTGCCTACCGGCGGCGTGAAGCTGCTGATTTAGGTGATGCATTGAAAACGCTAATAATTGAAGACTGGTAAATTAAATAATAATGGGACCATTTGTTTAACGGATGAAGTCTGTTTGACCATGTAATCATGTCATTTTGTGCCTGTCCAATGTTGCAAACATGACAGGCAGCGTTGTTTTAGTTTGTACAGTTCTTAATTATTCAATTGCTCATTTCCAAATTACTAGTCAATAATTTCCTTTTTTTCCTAAGGGAAGTAAACCAAATCAAAACATGTAAAGCTAGACTAATTGCTACAAGTCAAGTCAAATATGGGGTACGAACTTTGGCAGACTTGTTATACTGGGGAAAAATGTGGGATCTCTGCTTGTTAAATTATGGGTCCAATCAAAGCAAGTTGGATATATATCACTCTAGATTTTTTTTTTTTTAATAAGTGAGAGGATTTGGATTCAGAACTTCCTACTTATAATTCTCCTTACTTTACCACCTAACTTAATTTTCTTAATTTTCCTATCGGGTTAGACTTCAGAACTTAAGCAAATTATATATGTACTAAAAACAAAATGAAAAAGATTTGAGTAAACTGTATACCAACCACTTTTAAATGACAGCATTTTTTACCCATCAAATTTTCATTGTTCCAAAAATCTCAAAATATTTTCTTAAGTTCAAACCAAAAATTACATACTAACCTGATTCTAAATTCATTCAGGATGTTCAACAGTGAACAAAACCTAACTTTATGTACAAAATGTATATCACAATAATGACAACTAGGTAATCATTTTCCAAGTACATCCAAATGAGAAGTCAATTTGGAAATATTAATGTAATTTTTAATTGCAAAAGAACGAAAAGAAACCTTTTTGTTTATTGTAGACAACAAACATTAATAACAAAATGTAAATTTGGTAAAGCAAGTTCCATATGAGAAAAAACACAAAAAGAAAAGAATTAAAAAAGTGCCCTCCTAGTATTTCAAAAAAAAAAAAAAAAGGAAAAGAAAAAAAACTATCTCCTATTCATAGAAGTGCCGGAAATCATTGGACTCATCTAAATCTAATCTCCCCAAACACATAATAGATTCTGGATTTATCCATCATGCTTCATCTTGTTATTCATTTTTTCTAATCAATTTTTCTAATATGTGTTCACTGAAATAATGATGAGTTTCTTTAACAAGTACCCATTAAATACTCATTAATATACCTATATTTCTTCTAATCTATTGTATATAAATATATTTATATATGTACACATTTAAATAATCAGACATTAGCAAAAATCTAAGTCTGAAAGTACATATTAATTAGCTCCCAATGGACACCGACCCTTTTTACTAAGTATTTCTTTAATGGAGATCAAGTATGCAACTATTATTGATTACCGAAGCCGGTTTTTGAACGGTCAAAAGTCAAAACCACAACTGCCTACACAACTTAGGTTAACGGCGCTGATTTGCAACCTTTAACTTTTTTTTTTAAACTTAGATTAACGGCCCTAATTTGTTACCTTTAACTTTCTCCAACTTAGATTAACGGTCCTAATTTGCTACCTTTAACTTCCCTTTAAAAAAAAAAAAAATTCTTTTTTTCCTTTATTTCATGAAGTTATTTCTATACAGAAAAAAAAGAGGGTTCAAGTTTGTTTTTAGGTGTTATTAATTCCTTTATGCAACTAAATGGGGCAGTTGCTTATTTCTGGTTACTTTCAAATAGAAAATTATAAAATACTTTCTAGGGTGCTTTGCCAACCCCCCAGCACCCCCTCAAAGAAAAAAAGAAAAAAAGAAAAGCTTTTTGAAGTTTAATGGCAAAACTACTCTTTTAGTTTTCAATTATTTTTACCAAAAAATAACCTTTTCTTTGAAATTTTAAGAAGAAATAGTGAGCAAAGACATCCCGTGGATAGAAATTAACACACTGATAACTAATAAGTGTTCTAATAAAATTGAAAACCAGGGCCTTGTTTGGATTGCGATTTTTTGTCGGAAAATTATGTCGTTTTTCGTGATCACATTTCCCTATTACCTTTTTCCCTCACATACATCAAATCGCTACAGTAATTTTTCTATAAAAAATCATGAAAAATACAATCCAAACACAACCTAAAATTTGGCCATAAAAATTAATTACTTCAGCACTTTCTGTAGTATAATATATGTGAAGCAGTAAAAAGAATGGTCGGAGCACAAAATTTTTAATCCAATTTACAACAAAAAACGTGGTACACAAAAAAGAAAAAAAAAAGAAAACATGTAATTGTGACTTTTTTTTAATCTATTGTTGCAATATTACAGAATTTTCTATTGGAGGAAATAGGAAAATTTTAGGTAGAAAGTTATTGGTAAAACGTGGTCATACTTTTAGTACTATTTCGCTATCAACAAATGGAATAATGTGAATATGTTTATTGACTTTTTATTGCTTTGAATTTGGATTTATGCCACAATCACAATCATTTCATATTCCTATTCAAATAGTAAAAACAACCCAAATACTCCAATTTATAGTGGCCAAGCTTTGACTGTCCGTCAAGCCCTTCCCCCAGTATTCGACACCCTCAAAAAATATAAAAAAAAGAAAATAAATAGTTCCCCCCCCTAAAAAATAAAAATCATAACACCTGTCTTCTCTTCTCTCTCTTTCTCTCTCCTGCTTTGCCGTTTCTTTCTGTCTCTCTCTGCATCAAGCTCTCTCTCTCTCTTCGCTCTTTCTCTCTCTAAACTATAATTACCATTGTACATTTATTTTTCTGGTGTGTGTTGTGTGGGGGTGATGGTGTTATCTTCACCTCAATTGATCACAACGCCCCACCGATTATGAAGATCGGTGATATCTTACCATCCTTTTAATTTTGTCGGTAAATTCCTTGTTTCTCCGATTTTATGCATCAAATTTGTGGTTGTTTTGGGCCTTTTTTTTTAAAAAAATTTTTGTGTGCTTTTGTCCTGCTGATAATTTTGGATGCTCATGACTAGAAGTTAATTTAGATGCGGATCTACAGATTATAGGCGTTTCAGGTTTTAGCAAATAGATAAGTTTCCTTTTTGTCCCTTTTTTTAAACCTGATTTTTGTACTGTGGATTTATCTGGATTTGGTGAGTTAGCTCGTTAGATCTTGGTAGATTTTGCTTTCTAATTTGTTTTTGGAAAAGTTATTAACGTGAACATTTTCCCAAAAAAATGACCTTTAATTTTTGGTAATTATGACTTGTATGCTTTCGTTATTTTTGTGTATTCTTTCTTTGTATTTTTTCTTAGGCTGCTTTTCTCGTGTCTTCTGGATGAGTTAAATGAACTAGTATACCTGAACTATTTTTTAGATTTTGCTTTTAGTTATTTGTAAGTAATTCAGCTAAAGATTCGAAATTATATGCCTTATGTATTTTCAGCTGGCTAGAATATTTCAGAGCTCAGAGCTTAGAGAGAAATTTTTTTTTGTTATCTTGTTCTCTTTTCAGTTTAAGAAGTGATTTTTGGTCCACCAATTGTTTTGAGGAAAGCTGATTTCCTTGTGCTGGTACAACTGTGGAACCAACCCACCAGGGTACACAGGGGTTTAGATTTTTTTTTCCTTCATTTTTTATTGAAGGAGGGTTCTGTATTGTACTTTTTGGTGAGAAAGTACAAATTTTACTAGGATATAGCTACAATTTATAGTTTTAAGAAAGAAGGAACAATTTCTAAACTTTTGGTTCACTTAAATTGAATTTCCTTGCAATCATATGAGAATGGTATAATTGACAGTTGAACTTAAATAGCACAAACTATTGTGAGCATTTATATTTAGGAATGACAGGTAACAAAAAGGTATCCACTTTTAACTGTAAACGAAGAAATAAACCTGTGAGAAGCCTATGTACAACAGTTGTTGGTTATGGTGTAGAAATTGCATTTTATTCTGTCACCAGGGATTTCAAACATGAAGATTTTATGCTTTAATTTCTGAGGATGCTTCTGGTGAAGTTTGGATTTGGGATTTGTGTGCACATAATTAGTTTGAATTGCTAACATGTCATATATTTGACTCAATTTCTTTGCTTGTACTATTTAAGTTGTTATATAGCCTGAGTTAAATGATTAAGTGGAGAAATTGGTGAAAGAAAGACATGAACACCTATGCAAACGGGTTTAATGTTCAAGCATTTCTTATTGCAAATTTGGACAGGTTAATGATTTCTGATATACAGTGAAAAAGAATTTAGCAAATGGCATCTGTGGGAGTAGCACCTACTTCCGGTTTGAGGGAATCTAGTGCCCATGTTGTTGGTGTTGATAGGTTACCTGAAGAAATGAATGACATGAAAATCAGGGATGATAAGGTACATGTCTCAACTATATGAAATTTCTGCTTCTTCTGGGGTAGCATTTACGTCTCTTTGATGGCTTTATAGTTCTTTGTGTGGGCATTTTTTCAAAATTGTGATTTACTTATCTGGTTTTGGTAGGAAATGGAAGCTACCATTGTCGATGGTAATGGGACTGAGACAGGCCATATAATAGTGACAACCATTGGTGGTCGCAATGGCCAGCCAAAGCAGGTAGCATTCATTGTCTCTTACTTTTGTGTGTCTCTGTTTCTAAGATTTTGTTGCACATGACAAGTTTGTCTTTTCTCCAAATCAAGTAGTTATTTGCATCTTCAGCCTTTTGTTTCTTGTGAAAACTAATAGATGACTAGTCATAGAACAGGAACTGTTTGACAGCAGATTTATGGGTTTTTTTTTTTTTTTTAAAGATTATCCCTGACTTCCTACTTATAATCCCTCCCACCTTACCACCCAACCCTCACCACACCCCCTGAGGTGGCTAATATATGAGTTGGATGGTTCTGAAATTATCCAATATTGTGTGTATGGACTTGTTAGTATGAATGAGCTACTGTTACTACACATATAAAGGAAGAGAAAATAGAATGTAATGTGCTCTATTTTATGAAAGTTTATTGTAAGAAATGAGTTTTCACTATCTAGTGCATTATTGCAAGAATAGCTGTTGGCTAGATATACTAACAAAATGGGGAATAATACGCAAAAAAAAAACTTATGTTTTGTTTTCTTCCTCCTGTTTTTGTCGGGCAGTACAGACACTGAATCTTACCTGAATTTATAACTTACAATGTGTTCTGGTGTTTTCAGACCATAAGTTACATGGCAGAGCGTGTTGTTGGGCATGGATCTTTTGGAGTAGTATTCCAGGTAAGACGTGTCAATTGCTGCCTGAGTTTGGTTGGAGATGGGGATATAGTGCCACTGTACTTCCTTTTTCCCTTTAAATATGTAGACCACCTGTTTTCTTGCTAAATTTCAAAAATTTTCCAGGCAAAATGTTTAGAGACAGGTGAGACTGTTGCTATAAAGAAGGTTCTTCAAGACAAGAGATACAAGAACCGAGAGTTGCAAACCATGCGCCTACTTGACCACCCAAATGTTGTGTCTTTGAAGCACTGCTTTTTTTCAACTACAGAAAAGGATGAATTATATCTCAATTTGGTGCTTGAGTATGTCCCAGAAACTGTTCATCGTGTTATCAAGCACTACAATAAGTTGAACCAAAGGATGCCCCTGATATATGTGAAGTTGTATACATATCAGGTAGTTTTCCAGTTATTGATTCTGTAAGTCATTCATATGTCCTATTTGAACTGTTTGTTAGACTTTTTAAGTGTTTGCAAGTTCATGCATGTACCCAATTTGGTGTACTTATGTGATCGTATAGTAGCTTAATTCAACATACTTGTTTTGTCATTGTATAAATATTTTTATATGATGTACTGATGTGCATCGATAGTACCAGCTTCCCCAGATTGCGTCAGCATGGCAAAGTGCTGGTCCAAATTTTTCCAGTTTGAGATGTTAGTAGTGAAATTCTCGATAGATTTTGATGTGAATAACATGGTCTGACCATGATTTTGTCATCTAGTGTTGCTCTCTCATGGTAGGAAACTGCAAAATCCATGTTAACTATGTGTATAGGAGGTTTTTAATATTTTAAGGGTCACCTACACACTCAGAGGCATGTATCGTCAAGGCAAGTTATGACACAGAGTATACATAAGGTACTTGCTACAAAAGTTTGCTGCTGTTGGAAAACATGAAAGAAACATTAAGGGTCACCTAGAGGCATGTATCGTCAAGGCAAGTTATGACACAGAGTCTACATAAGGTGCTGGCTACGAAAGTTTGCTGCTGTTGGAAAACATGAAAGAAACATATAGCAAGTTATTCATAAATTTGGTGTACTTGTGTCAACACAGACTAACTCAATTCCACATATTTGTTTTGTCATTGAATAAATAGTTATACATGATGTACATGAATGTACCAGCTTCCTCAGATTGCATCTGCATGGCAAAGTGCTGTGCCAAGTTTTTGCAGTTTGAGATGTCAGATGGATTTTGCGTTTTGATGTGAGCAGAATGGTGTCTGCCATGATTTTGTTGTATTCTGACTTTCTTTATGGCAGGAGGGAAACAGCAAATTCCATGTTAAATATGTTTTGAGGAGCCCTTTTAAAAAAAAAAAAAAAAAATTTTTTTTAAGGGTCATCTACACACTCGGATGCATGTATTATCAAGTTATGACTCTTGAGTATGCGTAAGGTGCTGGCTATGCTAGTTCATTGTTGTTGGAAAACATGAAAGAAAAATTTAACAAATGATTAATTAATATCAGTAGGAGCTGCGCTCTTAGCAGTTCAGGGTTCTCTTGCTTCTCCTTTGCTTGTGTAACTTCATTTGTTGCGGAAAATCGTTTTCCAATAATTGGTTTATTGTCAAGTTTTCAGCACAACTCATTGCCTGAGAGTTTGGTTTGAAAATTCTGTATTGTCTAGAGAATCACATCCTACTGTGCTGCAGATTTTCAGGGCCCTGTCTTACATCCATCGTAGTATTGGAGTGTGTCATCGGGATATCAAGCCGCAAAATCTCCTGGTATGATATCATGTCAACCATTTGCTTACGCGTTTCCATGGTGGTACTTTAAAAGCACCACTGTTGCATTTTGCTTTCAACTGGTTTGTTGTTTGATTTTTGTCCTTCTAGAAACTATCGCAATTTTTTCGTCATTGTCATTTACACATTCTTTTTTTTCTTAATTATCCTTACCTGTTCCAGCAGACTGGAACAATGTCTTAAAGGTCCAGTAAATTGTGAAGTGCTAGTGTGTTAAAACTTTTCTTTTGGTTTTGTTCCCATCTATTTTGGGGGTTTCTGGGGTAATGGGTTGGTGTATTTTGTTGTTCTTGTTCTTTGTTTTTTATCTTTAAATTGTTATAGAAGGGAGGGATGGCAAGGAAGAAGCAGGAAATGAGAATCGAGTCCTTGTACTCAAGATGAGGAGACAAGATCCTTAATCAGTGGGCTTGATTCTTGGGATTATTAAGGTTTTATTTTGGTAAAGACACTGCCATAATATTGTTTTATGTTCATCTGAATTGTAACTGCATTCAAGTACAGAAATGTTTTATCAAATTTTCTTGAATTACTACTGGTTATTCAATATCTAAATGATTTTTATTGATGAAATTGTTTTGTTTGTTCAATACATATGATGTTGCCTCGATTATCAAGTTCAAGGTCTCATTCATATTTGAATGTACCTTTAGAGATAGAATTTTGCTTTGTGGCTGAGATTATTATTTCTTATCACAGGTGAATCCTCATACTCATCAGGTTAAATTATGCGATTTTGGAAGTGCTAAAGTTTTGGTATGCTTTGGTGTTCCTTCTGTACATCTGCACTCAATGGTGTTCTGATCACTCCGTGCTTTTCTTTGATGCTTGATGTTTTTCACTCCTGAATGTGGCAGGTAAAAGGGGAGCCGAATATTTCTTACATTTGCTCTAGGTATTACCGAGCACCTGAGCTTATATTCGGGGCAACTGAGTATACGACTGCCATTGACATTTGGTCTGCTGGCTGTGTCCTTGCTGAACTACTACTTGGACAGGTAGAATGTGGTTTTCTTTGTGCATTTGTTCCTTTGACCTTTGACCTTTGTTTATCATGTAGATTCTAACATGTGTGGTTTCTGATTTGCTTTCAGCCTTTGTTTCCTGGTGAGAGTGGAGTGGACCAACTTGTTGAGATCATTAAGGTACCATTTTCTGTCGATCTTTTCCTTGCTTTGACATTTGGTGGTTGCAGTTCTATTTGCAGTAATACTGTTGACTTCTTGTTTATCCTAGCTAAAATAAATTGGTTTGGATGAGCATCATGTGGGAGATGCTCATTTTGGTTGCCCTGTTTGGTAGGCTTTCAGGTTATTTCATATCCTTGTAATAAAGCTGACATTTTCAGGTTTTGGGTACTCCGACAAGGGAGGAAATCAAATGCATGAATCCCAACTACACTGAATTCAAATTTCCACAGATTAAGGCTCATCCATGGCACAAGGTAATTTTTGAGTTCCAGCAAAAAACCTTGAGTTGTTTTTTTTATGATTCAGCTCTTTTATTGTTTCCCTTGAATGGCAGATATTCCATAAGCGTATGCCCCCTGAAGCTGTTGATCTGGTTTCGAGACTCCTTCAGTACTCTCCTAATTTACGATGCTCAGCTGTGAGTTTGTGCAATTTGTCTCTTGAACCTTTTCTCGTCCCTCTAATTGAAACTTATATTTCTTGTGGAGGAGGCTTGATCTGCAATGTCTGGATTTGATTTTAATGCAGCTGGATGCCTTGACCCATCCTTTCTTTGATGAATTACGTGATCCATCCAGCCGCTTGCCCAATGGACGTTTTCTTCCTCCATTATTCAACTTTAAGCCTCATGGTATGAAACTTCTTGACAGGCTCATGGAATTTCTCGCCTTTTAATGTGAATTCCAACTAAATTTGTTGAATTTTTTCTTGCTATCAGAGTTGAAGGGTGTCCCGGTGGAGACTCTTGTCAAACTGATCCCAGAGCATGCTAGGAAGCAGTGCCCCTTTCTTGCACTGTGAATGAGTAAAGGTTGACAAGAAACCATTTCATATGGAAGTTGTGGTTTCAATTAATCGAAAATCTATTGTGTCTTCTTCTTCTATATCCCCTTGTTTCTTTCCGGTTGTATCTCGCTGTATTGTAAGAGCAGTTTTAGGCATATGCTATCAAATCAGACGACCAAAACTAACTTGGGTACCATGTTTAGCTGTCCTCTTGTTGTCAGCCAGCATATTGTAACATTATGTTGATAAACATAATCAACTATTTGAACCATGATGTGTTGTTGGTGTTCAATGTAATCTGTCGGAGTGATCAATGATTTAATATGCTATGGTCGAGAAGCTTTTGTACTCCTTCATGATGGATGCGCGTACATCCATATAAAGTTAGGGATGTTGTCAGCTTGTGACCTTGCATGCGGAGTAACAAGTCGTAAGAGCACAAATACAAATCGGTTATTCTTTTTTTGTCAGTAATGATACATTTGTATAACGTACTCTATCCTAATCTAGGGGTAGGGGGAGTCTAAGGATGTTGCAATTTCTAATTAGCGAACCAAGTATAAGCCTGTCAATATTATAGGAAAGTGGCACTCGCAATTGGTGGATCTTTTGCACCAAATTGGGACAGGATGAAAAAGCAGAGGGGTTGGCTTTTTGGATGGAGCATAGATCTTTTCAGTTTAATTATTTCCATGACCATAACAATTGTCATCAAAACATTAATAGTATTCTGGCTGTTACTAGTTTTCTCTGACAAAAATTAGAACTACTTGTTATGCTAGGTTAGCAATCTACTACAATTTGATTAGATTTGATTCGATTCATTCTATCATTAGAAAAAAAATTCAGCCCTTAGGCTTTAGCCATAATATCCTTCTGACAAATGTGCTTCCATTGTCCTTGCTAACCATTATAAAAATAGAAAAATTGATGTAAGCTGGAACATCTCGATGAAAGATGACAGGTAATTGAAGGAACGCATAAGATTTAGAATCATCATCATAAAAATTGAAAAACTAATATAGTTTGGGATATCTCGATGAAAGATCGCAGGTAGCGCTAACCATTGTAAAAATATAAAAACAAATATAATCGGGAACGCCTTGATGAAAGATCACAGGTTGCTAGCTGAAGGAGCACAAAGGATTCTACAGACACTTATCACGTACTGAGTAATAGTTTCTGTTACAAGCAAAACAATAATAATGCTGAGATGCAAAACGAGCCCATTTGACAGTAGTAGTATTAAGGAGGATATCTAGAATGGAAAGCCATCATATCTAGAAATTTTGAAGCATAAAAATGAGAAATTTTTTTTTTAAAATTTAAAAGAAAAGGTACAATCTGCGAACCAAACTCTTTGACAAGTCAGAGAATATGATTTCATATTAAATCACAAGGACTCTTTTAAACCAATTAAATTTGAAGAGATATTCCGACAGAAAAAAAAAAAAAAAAAGGACTCTTTTAAACATAGAGATCATGTCTGTAGCTATACGAGTCATAAAAATTTCATTCAACGAGTGCTGTCAAGTATCTAGCAGAAGCCTACATTAAGACCCTAGATTCGGATGTCATTAACAAGATGATTGAGGGATAATTATGTAATTCGAATACTGGCGCCTTATATTAGCAATAGAATTCTAAATTTGAATATGAAACATAATTCACTTTGGACTAAAGTCATGTAAATTTTACTTTCTATAAATAAAATAAGAAACGCCTAGAAATAGAATGTATGAAATAGAATAGAATTTCGAAAGAATTACATAAATGTTAATTTTCAAAAGAAAAATAAATCCCAAAAAAAGAAAGCCATATATGAAGTTAGCTTTTTTATTGTCCTGTTCATTTATCATCTATCACCCATGAGTAATGTAAAATAAAGAATTAAAAAAAAATAAAAGAAAGCTTGATTTGATTCTACAACATCACTGCGCAAGTTAACATCTGATGGCTTCATTTAAAAAAAATAAAAATAAAAAGAAGATAAAATTAGATTTAGATTGAGGTGATGTTAATATTTATTCTATGTAACTTCAAACAGAAAATCCAAAACAAAATTAGACCTGGGCTGAAGTTAATACTTATTACTGGAATTTTCGGTAGATAAATTATTAATAAATTGTTTGAGAGTGGAGACTGTTGAATGGATACCAATAACTCTTCTTACGTCTAAAAATTGTTTGGATAGGATAGATTGGAAAATTTTTTTTTTTCTTAAAATTCAAAAGTTACATTTTTCAATCATCTTTTTATCTTACATACAACACATTAAAAAAGTAGTATAATGCCAATTTTTTTTATAGACTTGTAGAATAAGTACGTACATTGCACAAATATTTAATTGATTTTTTGTTTTTGTTTTTGTTTTAGTACACTCGCGGGAAGCTGTTTAAAAAGCTTAGTATGAAATTAGTATCCTTGTACATTGCACAAATAGCAGATAAAAACAATTTATATCTTTCAAATTAGGTTAATCAAACATTAATTGCTTCATAATTGGAACAGTAATATGCTTCAATACTTCTCATGTAAAAGTTAATTGTACCAGCACTCAAAAAAGTTTGCATGTCTTCCCAGGAAGCCCAACTTAATTTAAAACTCAATCCCTTCCTTGAGATAGTTCAAAAAAATTGGATCAATTCAATTAAGGATTTATTCTTAATTCATTTTGTTAGCTGATAGCTAACACACTACTCCGATGCAATGCAACACCTTCAAAAGGCTTCGGTTGCTCCTTAAAGCATAACACTACTATAAAGCACAACACTACTATAAGACTGCTTGTTTGATGAAATTGAAATTTGAAATATGATGCATAAACTTGAAAGTTTGAACTGAAATTTTAACATTTGAACCTATTCTACATTAAATTATACATGAATAGCTTACCACTTATTTCTTGAAGTAAGTCTTGTCTAAATAATTTAAAGTTACTTAATTAATTAAGATGCTTTATTTTTTTATTATCAAATACAAACATATTAAAGTTTGAATCGATTAAATTTAAGCGCTGAATTGAATTATCAAATAAGACTTTAGTCTACCTATCTTAATCACCAGTCTTTATATTTATTGCTAAATCCTTTTTATTTGAAATATCTTTTTGATTTGGTGTATAATTTTCATGATTACCTCATGAAGCTCAGGGAATGAGTTTGTTGTCCTTTGTACAAGTGCTTAATATCTTTTTCTCTTCTTCTTATTATCTTGGTTTTCATGCTTTTGCAGCACTGTTAATAGATAGCACTACTTTTCTAGGCGTAGTCTAAGTTGATAGTTTGTATATCAGGTTTATCACTCCAGCTTTGTTGAAGAGGATGGGATTTCATTTTAACACCATGTTTTATATCACTCCAGCTCATCAATCTCTTCTATATTACAAACTAATAATGTCCATCTTTTGATTCTAGAAATGCACGCATTCTCTCTTTGTTGATCATAATGTCTTGTTCAAGTGCATGATAGCTTCATTGGAATGTTTAATTTGTTCCATTATGTTGCTGGAAATGGCATAATCGATGATTATGCAATAGTTGATTGATGGCAAATATTTCAGGGATTCTAAGGTTGGTTTGCTTTCATTTTTAGCAAGCTAAGAACATAATGTGTGTGGAAGTCTGAGTATACTTGTTTTGGGTTATTTGCTGTTCTGGGCCTTCCATGTTGTGTTGCCTTTTATAAGTTATTATCGCCTAGAGGTGATTATCTAATACTATATGACATGAAGTGCAATGAATCCTATGATGATTCATCCGGCTAATTACTCAGAATATTATTGACAAAAAAAATTGGAAGAATGGGAATCTGACAATGGTCCTGTACAGATCTATTGCTGCCGGGCTGACAGCGAAGTCCAAATTTAAAAAAAAAAAATATGAACAGAAGCTGCTGGGCAGCCCGGCAGCACATCAAACTAGAGGATGCACAATTTTTCTTGGAGGCTAACCAAAGAGCTAGGATTTAATAGGCTAAAGTAAATATGTTAAGTATTGAGCATCTAAACGAAATATTGTAAAACATGCTAAAGAATTGTCATAGGCGTGCCAACTCTTGTTCTTCATTTTTGTATTGTAGGTGATAGATGAAACAAATGTTTCTAGATGATATCCTGCCTCTGGTTCTCAATTTGACATGACGTGTGGATGGAGATAAAAATTGCCTTAAGTTAGTCTGGACGAAAACTTAATATAAATATCAGCCTACTAATTTTCGAGCTGTGATTTGTGGTTGCTACTATTGTAACATGCGGTCCTATATATAACATGTTTTTAAATTATCATTTCCTATACATGTTTTTAAATTTCGAATATTTCAATATGAGGATTTAACGTTATTTAATCTTAACTTATTTGAATGCTTATTGTTATTTTTAAATTTCACCATTTCATCATTTCACGCTATCAAACTTTTCTTCTTTTCTATTTTTTGCCTTTTGTTTTATATTGCCATCCAAAATTTGAATTTATAAAATAATAGTGTAATTTAAAAATTACTTTTTTTGTTTAACAACCTACTATCATGTTTACTTCTACCTCTATTATTATACTTAATCACTATCATTGAATAATTTATTGGTATATTTTATTTGGATAAATATCAATTTTCTTTGCATTTTAAAAAAATAAAATTGTTAATGTTTAGCTTTTTCTATAACGATGATATTAATGTTTTGGTTTGGTTCATTTGTCATGTTATCTAGCTCCTACAGGCGGATTAATTCGCTCAATTGGTCCACACAAAATATTAGACAACACTGCAGAATCTTTGAAACTGAAGTGAAGTCTTTTACAACAGAAATGAATAAAAAACTTGAGCCGGATGATGTCGTTGTGGACCGATCTGCTATACCACATTCGTCAGCATTCACGCTCGCTACAAATTTTTGTGCATCCAAAATTGTTATTTTTTTGTCATTTTGGCTATTACAGTCCTTATTGGGTTGATAATGCCAACGGTGGCATTCACTGGGTGCTGCGATGGTATGAAGAAAATCAATTTCTTTTGTGTTTTTTGTTTTCCTTGTTTACATTGACTTATCTTTTTGATCTTCTATTTCTATTTGCAGATAAGTTGAAGGTTATTTTGCAAAAACTATTCACGATATTTTGTAAGGTACTGTATAGGTTTTATTTTTACTTTTTGTTGCTGTCGCATGACTCATTTTTTACTGCTCCAATTTCTATAACTAGTATTACTAATTTTGGCATCTCTTTTAGGGGATCATGAACTCACATGGGAACTTCACCATTGGATGATCTCTTTTGCTTCAATAGGTAACATAAAACATATCTGTTTACTGAATATAGTCTAAGCAAGTTTACAAACATATAGGCTAGGATGTTGGTGAAAGTATAGCTAGCTCCAAACCTAAAGGTGATTTTTTTTTGGTAAGAATCATTTTCAAAGAAGCACCAGACCCCAGAGGTATTGGTGGCTTTGCCTTTGACATTTCCACTTCATACGAACTAAATTTCACTTCACCTTCATTCTCCAATCTCATTTGCTTAAGTTTTGCTAGTCGTATAACATGTTGTTCATTTTTTTAAAAAAAATTTGACTTCTGTTGCCGGGCTGACACAGCCCGACAGCTCTTATTCATATATTTTGTTTCAAATTTGGATTTTGCTGCTGGGCTGACATAGCCCGACAGCTCCTGTTCATATATATATTTTTAAAATTTGATTTTATACACGACCATTGTCAGAACCTCATTCTTCCGATTTTTTTTGGCCAATATTATGAGTAATTAGCCGCTTCATCCCTTGTACAATGTGTTTCATAGTACTACTGTAAATTGCTCTTTGACAATAGTTTAAATATGTTGCAGCTTTGCGCTATCGCCATTCGCGTGCTTGAATATCTCTCCGGAGCATCAATTGGCTTTATTCAGTGCCTTCACTTGGAATTGTTATCATTTTGTTGCATATACGAGAATAAGGGTGGCTGTGCTGCCAAATATTGTGAACAATACGTGTAATGAAATTTGTGAATAGATTTAATGCACAGCAGGCTGCTAGACAATTTTGTGGCTCTCTGATGGTGTTCAATGACACATCTTCACTATTTGTTTTTCAAAATACAAAAATTCTATCTTTGAGGACTATTCTCCAATTCTGCTTTTTCCCATTTTTGCTCACCTGCTTAAAGAAGAGTGCATTGAAGTATGGTAAGCTGATATAAGGTATTCTGATAAAGACAAAGTTAAAATCCAAAAAAGTACAGAAATAAATAAATAAATAAATAAATAAATATATATATATATGAAGGAGACTATTAGAAACAAAAAGGAAAAATTAATTGTAAACTAATCCAAGAAAGCCACAAATGGCAGTTGAAACACTCATAAGAAATTTGTATAAATAATATCTATCTATTAAAAAAAGGCTGATGAATTTGTAAAACAAATTTTATCATGAAACACAAATTCTTGATACAACTAAGTCAATTTGTCGTTAGAAATCCTACTCCAAGAGTCTATAGTTTTATATCAATGAAATATGGAAAAAACTAATTTTTCAAATTAAAAACTAAAACAAGGACACTCCCTAAATATTACAAAATGCAGTTTCAACATGCTTTCTAAATTGGATTTTTGAAAACTATAACTAAGGGTATACTTAGTGTTGCTGAATTTGCACCAACTATTTTTCACTCTTGATGCACTAAAAATCTTAATAAACTGTACCAACTATGTATTTTGTTGGAATTTCAACGATATGGACCATTTTAGATGAAGTTTCACTAATTTAAAACTTTATCTATTTGATGGAGCTTGAGCAAAAATACATCATCGAACTCATACAGTGTAGTATTTTAAAAATTTTACTGCTTAAAGGGAGCCTAAATTTATCCCCAAAAAAAGGCTAAAACTGGTTATTTTGACACAAATTATTAATAAATTTGTTCTTCAATTCTTATATTATATGGACTATAACATTTTCAAGCACACACAACCCCATTTCCATCAATATTCCCTTCAGATATCAAATTTTGAATACATATGTCATGATTCGATAGATAGGGATAATTTCAGAAACCTCTCCTAAGGTTTTTGACTATTTGACTTAGTTCCCTTGAAATTTTAAAAATTATACTTACCTCACTTGATTTGACACTTTGGTAACCAAACCTTAAAATAAGGTAAAAAATATAACTATTACCCTAAAATGCCCCTATCTTATAAAGTTCAATTAATTCTTCTAAATAGTTGTAAAGTAATTTGACACAATTATAGGAAAAAAAAGGAGTCTCAAGTTTTTCACACCAATATTTGTTATTTAATAATCAACTATAACAATAAATCTTTTGCTATGATAAGCTATTTTTTTTATAGTGCTTTATTGGGAATATAGATTCTTTTTAAGATAAAGAGGAAAGTGTTACCTTGTGTTTTTAAGTTTATGGACTATTTTTTTAAATAAAAATTCATTGACTAGTTTAGTGATGGAACCACCATAGTTTGGTAGTGATTTTGGACCATTTGTTTTTAATTATTGTTGATTTTGATACAAAAAAAAAGTTACAAAAAATTGGATGATATTAAAAATCATAAAAAAAGTTACTAGTTTATCTGGATAAATATTAGCGACAACATTAATAGTTCTTCTATACTTCTAATGAAATGTAAGAGAAATGAATAAGGAAAAAGGAAAAAGATTATAAAATCCATCTTTTGTATAAACAAGGCAGCAAGAGAGTTTTATTAAAATATTAAGGTTAGTATTGTCATTTGAAATGGGTAAGGGAGGTAGGTGTTATTTTTGAAACTTTAAGGGAGCCACGTGAAATTATCAAAAACCTCAGGGGAGGTTTCTGAAATTATCCCCGATAGATAACAAAAACCATAAAAGTCAATCACAATAAGTATTTGTAATCCAAAATAATAGCATATGTAAAAATGCATCATGCTTTACTTAAAAAAAACTAAGAATTACAAAAAAAAACCCTAAACAAATAGTTACATTGTGATCTTAAGAGAGAAAGCATGCATACCTGAAAAAGACGAAACCTGTGAGAGTTTGCTTCCAATCTCTCAAGCACTTGACAAATTGTTGTATTAAGCACCTTTTTTCTTCAAACCAATGATGTTTTGCTATCATAAAAACCAACCAACAGCAATAAATTAAAGCCAACAGTAAGACTTAACATGTTTAAAAAGTCCCTCTCTAAATATTTTCAGAGTTTTACCAAGTTGTCAAATTGTCATTTTGGATGCTGTGGTAAGGGAGACCACCCAACTTTCTAAAATAACTCTACCATTGACTTCTTTCATTTTCTTTTTTTTTTTTGGCCTGTCAATATAGTTTCAGTGCACCATGAGAACACCTATGCCAACAGCAATCTGCATCCAAGTTAGAAGAGAGAGAGAGAGAGAGAGAGCAATGCAACATAAATAAACAACAACAAACCAAAAGTAGAGAACCATCATATCACCATAATCTTTTAAGATACAAGATCAAAATATTGTTACAATATAAAATTATTGGTTACACTATCATTCTTTAGAGCATATGCTTTAGATTTCACGTGACAATCACATACCAGGAACCAAAAAATGACAACCATAAATCAGAATCGCAAAAGTTTGATCAAGTAGAGAGGAATAAATTGTCTCCAAATCACAAAAGATAGAAGCACAAAGTGAAAAAAAATCAAAACTAAGGTACATATTTAACTGAATCTGAATCCACTAACTTTTTTGTTGTGACTATCATAATTGTTTTGTTGCTTTATAGGCTGTACTCTTCATGATATTTGGCATGTAGTAGTAGTAAAATTTCTGTTAAAATTCGCAGTTCTTTGGCTCATATTAAATGTGAAATATGACCACATAAATTAAAAGAAAATAAAAAATTAGATTCAATAATTCAAGCCTTACTTGTAGCAGATTAAAACACCTAAAACCTCCGATTTCAAACAAGTCTAACGTCAGCAAAGGTACAAAAGAATAGAAAAAGCAAGAAAAAAAAAAGAAAAAATGGAGAACAAAAAACAGAAATGTCTTTTGCCTTTTTAGTAGTGATTTTATAGCTATGTAAATGGTGACAAAACATATAAAATAAGCAAAAGCAAAGCCAATAAAAACATGTTAAGGCTGTTTAAATGAAAATGTAGAAAAAGAGGGGATTTCTCAGAATACGTCTAAAGCAACAATCAACAAAAAAGGAAAACGTTAACGCTTTCTCACAAGTAAAAGATTATAGATGTTTGAGACAAATTTTGTGGCGTAACTAATTACATTTTTGGCAAAATGAAATCTATCTATTACATGGCCTAACTAAATACATTTATTGGGCACCTATCTATTATAATTTAACATTTAAATGCCCCTCAAATAATCATCAAAAATTAAATAAAATAAATGAAAACTTGAAATGAATAAAATGAGTAAATAAAAGAAAAAGCACTCAAAACATCAATCGCATAAAAAAACACATAGTAGCACATAAAAGGACTTAAAACAATAATAGAAGGTACCTCCATTGAAGTAGTTGTTAAATGAGGTAGAATTTGCCTTATTTATACTCCAAAATCAACAAAATGATTAAGACACCAATTTTATTAATAATTTTAAAAAAAAGTAATCATATAGCAAATTATTTTTAAGAAATACAAATAAACAAAAAATTTCTAAAAAATTTACTAATTAAATGCATTCAAATGAAGGATGATTAACAATTAAAAGAGATGAACAATTGTAATTATGAAATCAAAACCATTAGAGACTCAATTGCAAAAATTTGAAAAGTTTTTAGGGTCAAATTATAATTATTAAAACATTGGGGTCAAAATTGAATAGAAGATAAAGTTTAGGGACCAAGGTGACATTAAATTAAGGATCTAATTGAAAGGAATTCAAAATTTTAGGCCAAAAATGAAATTATTTAAAAGATTAGGGATTGGATTGCAAATTTCATTTATGGTTTTGAAAGAAAATGAACCTTGGGCCGCCTTTAAATGGTTTCTTGGGCCGAGAATCCTCTTCGATCCAGAGAAAAACCGAAGAAAAGAGTGGGCAAGCCCCTTTGTTTTTAAACCAAACCCAACAAAAAATAAATCGGGCTTAAGCTTCAAAGCCCACACGTGAACCCAACTACAAATCAAGTCTTGGCCCAACAACACAAAGAAAATAGCCCAAAAGGTTTGAGGAAGATCAAACATACCAACAAAATCAGAAAAAAAAGATTCGAAAATAGCCAACAAAATCAATCCGCCAGAAACTGGAAAAATTCCGGCCAAAGAGGCTGGAATCTCGCAGGAACTCCCATTTTCAAGCTTTTAAACCTGTATTTTTAGATATACACGAAACTCATACCATTGTGAACTCAAAATAACTCCAAACATAGTTTAGAAACCAAATAATCATAAAAAATATAGATCCAAATTTCTTGAACATAAACTTTCATAAACACACCCAAATATCTGGTATTAATGTTGAATTGAACAAGGAGAAGTTGGGGAAATACCTAATGAAGCTTTGTGAGCAGATTAGAGCTAAAAAAAAATGCGGATAGAAGAAGTTTGACGAAGCTTCAAACTTGCTCCAGGGCAGCCAAATCAATGATTTCGGGGCCGAATTTGAGAGCTTTCTAGATTTTTTTGTGAAAAGCTTTCTGAATGAAACTTGCTCTCCCAAATTCCTATTTTGTGTTGAAATCAACAGCTTCTCAAATGAAGCTATATCGAAGGAAAAAATTCTGTTGGAACCAGGCTAAAAAGTCAGCCTTTTCTGAAAATTTTTGCGGCAAAAATTTCTTTTTCTTCTTTGTTTCCCTCTTTTCCTTCTCTCTCTTTTTCCTGCCGTTTTTTCTCACTCCTTCGCACCCTCAAGCTAAGTTCCTTGCTATTTAAACGAAACAAAACACATTGAACCTAAGAACAAGGGCTTGCATGAAGCCAAGTTTCTTGTTCATTGGATCCATTTTTCCAGCTGTCTTTGATAGATTTTTGAGGTGATGAGGTGGCTTTTGTACTGGTAAGCTTGGAGAAAAAGAAAAGAAAGAAAAATCGAATCCAAAAATGTATCAAAATCTAGTTGCATTGTACTGGTTCCTTGCTGCAATTTTGTAGTAGGAACAAGCCGCGCGCGTGCAACAAATTTTTTTTTTAACTGCATTTTCTCATTTTTGTTCTTTTTCCTTCTTTTCCCTTCTTTGACTTTCCTACAAAACAATCAAATAAAATCAAATGAGATAAAATGATTTCTTAGAAAAATAAAAATAAAATAAAAATAATAAAATAATTTATCAAAATTTTGGTGTCTACTTAAATGAAAATGTAGAAAAAGAGGGGGATTTCTCAGAATATGTCTAAAGCAACAATCAACAAAAAAGGAAAACGTTAAAGCTTTCTCACAAGTAAAAGATTATAGATGTTTGAGACAAATTTCGTGGCGTAGCTCGTCTGAATGCTTCAAATTAGAAAGAAAAAAAACAACCAATAAAACTAACAAAATCGTAGGAGATTGTGGTGATGCATAAATTACTATGGGTAATGATGAAAAGCAAAGGAAATTTGCAGAAAAATCTTACCTAGTAGAGACTTCCTTATCAGATCTGTAAACAGAAAATAGATTTTAACAAATTTTTATTTGAGAAAGATAGAGTAGAGTTTGGAAGCAAACTCGGTTGCAATTTTTGGGATGATGTATGAAATGATAGATTGTGTCATCATGATCATGCTTCGAATTAATTAAACCACTGGAAAACATATCCTGAAGTGAATGGAGCAGGTAATCATGAAAATCCTGAAATCAAGTTCAGGATAGTTAATGCAGCAAGTAAATCATCAAAGTCTTCAGTGGACAACGATATTGAATTCGATGTAGCAGCATCCCTACAACTGTTAATAGCTGAATCAGTTACCAAGGGTCCCAAGCACAGCCACCAGTGATAAAGTAAGCATTGTGTCAAATTCTTGCTGAATGTATTTAAAGAAAGAAAATACAGACCATCAAGCACTAAAATCTAGTTCCAAAATATATATATATATATATATATATATATAACCTAACTATACGTGTGTTTGATAAAACTGAAGTTCGAAATCTGAAATATGAATCCTTTAATTTACTAAATTGTTACGTACTAAAATTTTAACATTTGAGCATATGCTGCATTAAGTAATAAGTGAATTGCTTATTAGTAATTGCTTTGAGTAAATTTTACCGAAATAATGCAAAGTTGATTAATTAATTAGGATATTCTATTTTTGATTATCAAACATATTTGAACATATTAAAGTCTCAATTCATTAAATTCAAGTGCTGAATCGAATTATCAAACACGGTCGTAAAATTTTCTAGGAAATCAGACCCAAGTAGGGATGTGCAAAATCGAAAAATTCCGATTTACCGACCGAATTCGAATTGAATTCGGAATTTCGAATTCGGTAATTCGGTAATTCGGAATGGAAGTAGGAATATCCGATTTCGAATTGGTCGAATTCAGGTTGAATTCGGTAATGAGATTTTTCAAATCGGAAATACCGATTTCGAATTCACAATTCGAAATTGAAATCGAAATCGAAATTGAAATTCGGAATTCCTATTTTGATTTCAAATCTATTTTTCATATAGATATATATATAATATAATATTTATATTATAATAATAATTTTTATATTCATGAATTCAGTGTAATTGGAATTCCTATTTCGATTTCAATTTCGTTTTCACACATATATATATAATATTTTTATATATATATGTAATATAATATTTATATAATAATAATAATAATTTTTATATTCATGAATTCGGTGAAATCGGAATTTACTGAATTCCGAATTGAATTCAAAACGAATTCGAATTCGGAATTGGTGGATTCGAAATCGAAATCGGTCGAAAATTCTTATACCAAAATTCCGAAAAATTTCGATTTCAAAGTTCCGAATTACCGATTTCAATTTCGATTCACGCCCCTAGACCCAAGTACCTTGAAAACCAAGCATAATCCTAATCCTAACTGTGGTCTGAAAACCACTTCCAAGTTAACTCCAAAAGGTATTCTTTTGCCATACTCTTTCCTCTTAAATTCACAAAGCAATCCAGGGCTTCGAGGACTAGGAGTTTGCTCTACAACAAATTTCTTGTCACCCACAAATAATATAAATAAATGAAGCAGATTCCTCGCTTTTTCGTTTCCTCTCTCTCCAATACCCCTTTTATTTTCCTACTCTTTTCCGCATCCCTTAAACCCAGCACGCATGGCCCGTACGACTCCCTCCGATAAAAAAAAAAGAAGAACTTGTTTTGGATTGAAAAATATCTTCTGCACAAGTAAACGCCGCATTTGTAATGTGCTGATTGTTGTTTGGGATGAAGGTAAACGAAATATAACTTGTTTTGATCTCCAAAAATCTTTTAGTATGGCTTTCTGTGTTATGTCATTTATCTCAGCCTTTTTTTTTTTTCCATAGATCAAATCTGTATCAGGATATAGCAAAGTATTTGGAGTTTTCTTGGTGGAAAAAAGACCATATGTGCAAGTAATGCAAAGTCTTTGTCAATTTGGAACGTTATTCTATAAAAAATATCACGTTAACTGCATTTATTCTATACGAATTTAAACAAAAATAAACCCAGGTACTATTTCAAGTGAGTGTGTTTGGAATTTTGGATAGAAAATTATTTGGAAGGTATATTGTTTTGAAAAAACACTCTGTCGTTTTTTTTTTTTTGGTAATGTCATATATATATATATATAGCTTTTTTTTTTTGTATGTGTGTGTTACTATAAGTGGTCGGAAATCTATAAAAAAAGAATAAAAAATTAGTTGAAGAATGTATTTATCATGCAGCAATGTAAACTTTGCAAGAAATTTGATGTTTATTAGCTAGGCCAGAACTCTTGTGGCTTAAATGGTTACAGAATTACATGTTTTTTTGGTCTAGCGAACTTTGTGTTATGTTTGTTGTACAATTTCAGCAAATTCAACTACTAGGTTGAATTCCTCCACTGTTTTTTTTTTTTTTTTGGGTCTCTGGAATCTTGATTTTAGACTACAATGTTCATCTCAATCCCCTCCCCGTCGTATTATCTCCATGTTGTTCCGGCATGTCGATATTAATTTCTTCTTGCTATTATTTATACTCGAGTATTTTATAAGGACTGGACATTGTTGATTGGTTGGCCGCCTCAAACGTGGTTCTCCGGTGGTGCTTCGCATGCATTGCCCTTGTTTTGAGAAGGATAATTAGCGCATTATCATTTTTTGGCAGTGATAACGTTGTTGCACAGCTTCCTGACGATGTCGTGATGGACATCCTGCTTAGACTTCCTGCAGATCGTGTCGCAGACTGTCGAAGGGTGTGCAGGCGCTGGAGATCATTGACTTCCTCAGATTATTTTATCAAATTGCACCTGGATAGGTCTGCTCCACTCATTTTTGTGCAAGCCACGGATCTAACGGATTGGAGGGGAACTGGAAAATTGGCTTTCTACATTTTGGATCAAGCAAGCAACCACAGGAACAAAATAAAAAAATTGCGGCTTAGGCCTGAAATAAAGATGAGTCGAGGTGACAGCGAAGTTGTTGATTCATGTCATGGACTGCTTTTGTTCAGGGATGCCTTTGCTCGCTGGCGTTATTATGTATTCAACCCTTTAACACAAGAACTATTGGTTCTAGATGGTCCTAATGAAGGTCGTTCACGTGCCTTCTTTTACGATCCATCGGCAAACGAACTTAAGATTCTTTACCTGTGTATTGGTTTCCAGTTCTTTATCTACAGCCTCGGAGGAAGGAGTTGGAGAAAGATAAAAAGCCCACCTTCAGGTTCTCCCCCTCAATATGATACCCCACCTGCAATCTGCAATGGAGCTCTTCATTGGATCACAAGTTGCGGCCGTGCTGCTGAGGAAGATATCCCACCTTGCACCAGTGGAATAACAATTTTTGGGATGGATACCGAAGATTTCTCTACCTTGCCTCATCCTGGTGACGAGTGCAACTCCAGAGTGAATCACAGAAATATGCGGCTTTTAGTGGTGGATGAACATCTATCCTTCTGTACTGTGTATCGGGGTTATACCGTCATTGATATATGGTTGCTAGAGGACTACGCGAGCTGGGCTTGGGTTAGAAAATGGTGTCTTCGGCCAAACCTAGATGGTCCTCGACCTCTGGAATCGGAATGTTACAGCTTCAGCCGGAGATTAGAGGTAGTGCACTTTCAGAATGGAGAATTGTGGCTGGATTGTGGTGAAAGAGGCTTGAAATTCTTTATCATCTTGACCAGAATACCTTTAAGAAAACTTGGAAGACCACCCAACTTCTTATGAGCATCGTTGCATTCCTTATACGAAAAGCCTGGTGCCCCTACATCGAGCTGCTCTCCCGCAGGATTGATTACTCAGTCGCTTATTGGATCCTTCTTTTAAGAGTTTTCTATATCTTCCAGTTTGGTAGTATTAATTTATACTTGTGCTAGTTGAATGGGTTCTCACGCAAAACGTGAGGCCGCCCAGACATAGGTTTATAAAATGCTAGAAGTTTACGATGGTAATAGTAGTACATGTAGTTTTAGTATTTATTTTTTTTCCGGCTACCATGATATTTTTATAATCTAATATATCTTACTCTACAGGATTCTACAAAAAAGGGAAAGTTTATAATGATAATAATCTATCTTATTCTCCAGGATTCTACAAAAAGGGAAAGTTTATAATGATAATAGTAGTATATGTAGTTTTAGTTTTTTTTTTCCGGCTACGATAATATTTTTATAACATAATCTATTTTATTTTACAGAAATAGGGGAGCGAAAGTTTATAATGATAATAGTAGTATATCTAGTTTTAGGTTTTTTTTTTCCAACTACGATAACATTTTTATAATCTAATTTATCTTATTCTATAGGAAGGGAAAGTTTATAACAATAATAGTAGTACATGTAGTTTTAGTTTTTTTCTTCTGGCTATAAGGATAATATTTTTATAACTTAATCTATCTTATTCTATAGGAATAACATTTCTATAACTTAATCTATTTTATTCTATAGGTTCTATAACTTAATCTATTTCCTTCTATAGGAAGAGACAATATTTTTATAACTTAATCTATCTTATTTTATAGGAAGATGGGGGAGGGTTTAAAGAGACTATATTAGGAGCTAGTAGGCATACAGATCTGACTAGATTAAAAGAGTACTCTGACACTTTTTTTTTGAATTTTTTTCTCACTACAAATGAGTTTCGACCCGCCGATCTATGATTCAAAGAGGGACTTAGTCCCCTTTTTGGCGCTCATTGAACCAAAGCTCAATGGTTTATATGTAGATGTAATAGGACTGTAGGAGAACAAGTAAGTACCCGTTTGGTTGCCACTTCGGAATGGCAATGATAATCGCTATCAAAACCTCTTCAATCGAAATAGGTTTATGTTATTCCTTTTCAGGTGTTTGGTTTAGGAAAAGCAATGGGAATGATTATTGATTTTGTTGTTTGGTTTATTCACAGTCATCAATGGAAATGCAAGCCGAATTCAACAACTATTTTCCATGAGTAAATAAAAATTTTATTCTCCAAATCCCTCTTATAAACAATAAATAAAAGTATGGAAACTCATTTACCCATAAACTACCAGCTCTTTCATTTACTAACTTGCAGCTCTTTATCAAGTTTGACAGTTTCTTTGTGGTGGACCCTGTGGGAAACTCGGATGGACTGGCAGTTTTTTGGAAAAAAAGATTTATATGTCAAAAAAGTGTTTTTTACCAGTTTTACCATCGAACCCCTGATTTTTGACAATGATTTGAACCAGGATTGGTGGTGTGTTTGCATTTATGCTAGCAATAATGACCAAATTAGAAGAGCCCAGTGGAATTCAGTGAGTAGGAGAAAGCTTTTATTGGGGAATAGCTGGATCATTATGGGAGATATGAACAAAATTTCTTCAAACAGGGAAAAATGGGGTGGTAGAGTAAGATCTGAAAATACTTTCAAAGATTTCAAAACTTTATAAACAACAATGATTTGTTTGATTTGGACTTTGAAGCGAACCCTTGGACTTGGAGTAATAGACGGAATGGGGATGGGGAAATCAAAGAAAGACTTGACAGAGTTCTCTGCACTAGGAGTTGGCTGGATAACCATGATAGAGCTAAATGCTATCACATAGAAAAAGAAGCTTCTAACCATTGCATTCTTATATTGGATACTAACCGCATCAAGAAAAAACAGAGGAACAGATTCATGTTTGATAAAAAGTGGCTGTTGTATATAAGGATGGCAACGGGGCGGGGTTGGGGCGGGCCTACAAATTCCCGCTGCCCCGTCCTCGGTCCCTCGTCCCCCGCTTCCCCCGCCCCGCCCCGCTTTCCTCACGGGTGCCCCCGCCGGACTAATAAAAATTTGTTATATAATTTTATTATAGTTAAGTTTTAGCAAATAATTAAGTACTAAAATATCAACACATCACCAAATTATTATTCATTGTAATTTCACAATTGAAACTTATAAAAACAATCAAACAAAAGCTATTGGAATACAATCCAACATGATGAAATAAATACAACTAAAGTAGTCAAGTTTTCACTTTTGATACAAATACAATCACTAATTCATTATTGTGCTTGTGCTTTTTTTTGAGAAAAAATGTTATTTGTATTAAGTATAATTAGGGATTTAGTATAAATGTATTAGTAAATTTAGTATAACCAATTAATAATTTGTATTAGTACACATATATAATTATTAGTGTAATTGATAATATCAATTATATTACATATACTAATATACATTATATAACACATATAACTAATAATATCATTATCATAAGTTTGTAACTAATTAAATTATATATTATATATATAATTATATACATATATATTTTATCTATTTATTTTTTAAAGCGGGTGGCGGGGCGGGGGAGAAAAAAATTCCTCCCGCCCCACCCCCAGCCCCATTAGCCTCCCGCAGGGGGGGTGGCCGTGCCATCCTAAGTTGTATAAAGAGGTGGGGGATGTTGTTAAAAAAGGCTTGGACTAACAATCAGCAAGGGTCTAGATTCTTTAAGAGTCCATTGTAAGATAAAAAACTGCGGAATTGCCCTTCTTAGAAGGAAGAGGGGAAGCCTTAATAGCAATGCTGGAAAACTTATCAAACAGATTAAAGAACAATAAAAACTGTAAAAGAAGGAAACATGGAGGGAAAGAACATCAAATTGACTGGTTTGCAGAAAAGGCTAGCAGAAGCTTATAAAGTTGAGAAGCTGTATTGGAGTAAAAAATCTAGAGTCAACTGGCTGAGAGAGGGGGATAAAAACACAGTTAATTCCAGGCTTGTGTAGCCAGCAAAAGAAAGAGGAACAGAATCGCCAAGTTAAGGAACAGTAAGGGAGAATGATGCTGCAATAAGGAAGAGGTCACCAATGAAATCATAAATTATTTTCAGCAGTTATTCACTTCTGATCAGCCCAATGACTTCAATAGCATCCTCCAGGGAATTCCACAGACAATATCTAATGAGATGAACTCCCAGCTCATCAGGCCTGCCACAGAATTGGAAATCAGGACAACACTCTTTTCTATGGATCCAAATAAAGCTCCTGGACCAGATGGTATGTCCCCTTTGTTCTTTCAGAAATTTTGGAATATCATAAAATATGAGTTGGTCGCTGCCATTAAAAGTTTTTCTCATTCTAGCAACTTGCTAAAGGCTGTTAATGAGACACTTATATGCCTGGTTCCAAAAATTGATACCCCTACTCTAGTAGCTCATTTTAGACCCATTAGCCTATGTAATGTACTGTATAAATCATGTTCTAGGTTGATAGAACAGGTTTAAATCATAGCCAAAATTCTGGTGAATAGGTTTAAACATGTTCTAGGTTGCTGCATTAGCCCAAACCAATCTGCCTTTGTACCTAGTAGACAGATCTTAGATAATGTCCTTATTGCCCATGAATACATTCACTTTTTAAATCACAAAAGATCTGGTAGGGATGGGTATATGGCAGTAAAGCTGGATATGTCTAAAGCTTATGATAGGGTAGAATAGGTCTACTTGGCTAGATGGGTCTCTGCCCTTAGTGGATAAAATGGATCATGAATTGCATTTCTTCTGAATCTTCTTATGCTGTTAATATTAATGGTGAGAAAAAGGGTTTTATCAGACCCCCTGTCTGTTTCTTATTTGGGCAGAAGGCTTATCTAATTTGTTAAAGCAAGCTGCCAGGCGGGGTCTAATATCAGAAGTAAAAGTTGCTAACAAAAGTCCCAGTCTATCTCATTTATTTTTTGCAGATCACTCACTAATTTTCTGTAAGGCAAATGGGAGGGAAACTGAGCAAATCATGAGAACACTGGAGACATATGCAAAATCCACAAGGCAAATGGTTCGCCATCGCGGGTCGCGGTCGCGTCGCGGTCTCGGTTGTTCCACATCCATCGCGGCATATCGGTTGAATATCGGGTGATACGCACATTATAGCACATGAAAGTTTTCAAAAATTTTGAAAAAATTACTAAAATTAGAAAATATAAAAAAAGGCACAATTTAAAAAAATATTCGAGTCGACTCCGAGTTAACTAGGATATATCAGCCGATATCATGCATCACGGATTCGAATCGGCCAATATCGGCCGAGTCAGAGTGAATCGTCGCGAATATGGTAATATCCGGGGTTTGAGGATCGGCATCATACCGGTCCCCTCCGTTCCGATTACGACTCAGCTGATACGTATCAGTATCGGCCGATATTGCGAACCATGATCCAGAAAAATCTTCAATTTTGTTTAGCAAGAACGTGACAAATGAGAAGAGGCAGGAAGTACTCTCAGTGATGCAGCACATGAAGGAAGCCAAGCAGAGTAAATATTTGGGACTCCGAATGGTGATTGGGAGATCAAAAAGGCAAGTCTTTGATTATGTCAGGGAAAGAGTCATAAGTAGAATCACCAATTGGAAAGAAAAACTGTTGAGTCAAGTTGGCAAGGAAGTTCTTCTCGAATCAGTAGTGCTTCCTCTTCCCGCTTATATAATGTCTTCCTGAAAGCTGCCTAAAATGCTTTGTAAAGATATATGTAGGGAAGTGGCAAATTTTTGGTGGGGCCAAAGTGGAGATGACAGAAAAATATATTGGATAAAATGGGGAAGGCTGACAGAAGTAAAAACCAGAGGTGGTCTTGGTTTCTGGGATTTAGAAGAATTCAATGAGGCACTACTAGCAAAGCAGCTATGGAGAATACTGACAAGACCCAATTTACTGGTGAGTAAGATACTAAAAGGGATATACTTCAAGGGGAAACAATATGGGAAACGAATCTAAAGAATGGGGGTTCATGGTGCTGGAGGAGAATTTTAAGTGCAAAAGAACTACTGCAGAACGGTATAAGGAAGAGAGTAGGTGATGGCAAAACTATTGATATTTGGAAGGACAAGTGGCTAGAAGATTCAACTGATAGAAATATAAGTAATGGACACACCCATGACACAGAGTTTCAATGGGTAAGTGAGTTAATCAGGAATGGAGAATGGGATGAAGATACTCTTGGCAGAATCTTTGATGAGGAGGATAGAAAGAGCATTAAAAAGATTCCAATCAGTCTATTTGAATCAAAGGATAGACTATACTCGTCAGGAACAAGCTCAGGAGAATATACTGTCAAATCTGGATATGCTTTAGCAAAAAAAGCTAAGAGAGGAAGGAAACCAAAAGAAAAAAGATGAAGGATCAAGTAGCAGAAACCAGGGGACCACAAAAAGCTGGAAGTTCATTTGGAACTTGAATGTAAAGCATAAGATAAAGCAATTTATTTGGAAATGGCTACAAGGAATCCTGCCCGTAAATGAAGTCATTAAGTCACGGAGTGGCAAAAGAGATCATTTAGGTAGATGCTGTGGAGAAAGCCAAGAAACATTGGAGCATATGTTGTTCTTGTGCAAAAATGCACAACAGATTTGGAAAACAAGCCCAATTCGGTGGGATGGACTTGACACGTATAGGGGTAATTTCTGGCTATGGTGGGAAAGCTTATTGGAGGCTACTAAAAGGGATGAAAGGATAATACACATTGAAGCCACGGTATATATACTCTGGCGTAGCTGGAAGGCCAGAAATGAGATAAATTTCAAACACAAAATTCTAAACCTAGTTCAAGTCATCCAGAAAGCAATGTCAGAATGGCTGGAGTACCAAAAAGCATTGGAGGAAGAACAAAGACAGGAAGATGAAGAACAACAGAGAGCAGAACAGAAGGCTAGGTGGACAGCTCCAAAAGGGGAGTGCATAAAAATCAACACAGATGCTGCATTAGAACAGAAAGAAAATAGAGCAAGTTGGGGGATAATCGCATGTGATAAGGATGGCAAACTGGTTGGCTCATAGGCGTGCCTCTCAAAAATATGCTGAGAAGCAAAAGTGGAGGAAGCATTAGCACTAAGAGCAGCAATGGTTCGGGCAAGGAATGAGGGTTGGAGAAATGAGGAATTTGAGACAGATTGCAAAGTAGTGGTTGACAAACTTAGAGAGGGAACTGAGGAAGATGCTCAAATTTCCACCATCATAAAGGTTATTAAGCGACAACGGTTAACTTTTGATAAGTGTTGTTTCTCCTTTACTAAAAGAGAGAACAACCATGTTAGTCATAGTTTAGCAAAATTTGCTGTCAACTTGAAATTTGAGACTGTTTGGAAGACTGACTTCCCAGCTTGGCTGACTGATGCAGTACAAGCTGATATTGAAAAGCAGTTGCTCTAAGTTGTATATTTGATTATTATTAATCAGTGAAATGTTGCTGCTTTTGAAAAAAAAATATCAATGCCAATATCTTCAATCCATCTCTCTACTCCACGGTCATCTGCCACTTCAACACCACGTGGCAGTATATTTGGTCTGGTGTCTATGGTGGGATATAAGTCTTGCTCACTTGCACTGCCACTTGATGACAATTCTGTGTCTGTCTTTTCTAAAGTTGCTTACAGCAGTACTCCTCTTGAGATGTGGCAGGGACTGGTTTGATCCTTTGAACTCTAGCGTTTTCAAACTACATAATGCTAACATGGTCATAACTCTGCACAATTCACCTAAGTTTTTACCAAGCCTAGTATGTTGAGGTTCCTCACTGCCTTGAACTGAAAACAACCTCTAAACGGACCTTGGAATAGCATGCTTTATTAAATCTGTAGAATTTATTGAAGCTGAGTCCCAAATTTGAAATACCAGTTTTATTTTATCCATTAATTCCAGCACAATACTACTTATCTACAATAAGTCATTGACAATACTCAAAATTTGTACAAACCCACAGATAAATACCAAGTAACTCACCTAAATTACATAGAATCCAAAAAGATGTGATATTTAGTACCTCATGTCACCATTTGGACATTCAAGTTAAATCCTAAAGTGCAATTTCCTTGTCTACAAGTCCTCTAATTGCTTGTAAAAGGACCAAGCTCTACACAACACCAGCGAACTTATAATCAAACTTAGTATGTTCTAAAAACTCTGTCTTAAGCCTTGTAGAATGGTAAAAAAACAATTTCCAAATGAACAGTGCAGCAATATGCTATTTTGTGATTCTTTAAAATTTCTAAAACTTTAACTTTCAGTTTCTAATTGACCTATTTTTCTTTTCTCCAGAAGACTACTTATGTACCATAAAATTCCTTGACAGTATTCCAGATTATGAATTCAAATAGATTCCAACTCACTCACCTAGACCAATTAGAGTCCAACAAAATGGTGGAATCCAACAAGATGCGCCATACACTTTGTTTGACCTGTCGCCTATATGAATACTCAAATTAAACGCTTAAGCAAATATCATTGCATATTTGTCCTATACTTGCCAACTAAGGAATAAACTCTGCATGGTTCACCTAACTTCTTACTAAGCCTACTAAGTTCTGGTTACCATTTGCCTAAAACCTTGTTAAAAAAAAGACATCTCCCAAATAGACCTTGGTACGATATGCTTTCTTGTAATCTCTGGAACTTTTGGAAGCCAAGTTTCATATTCGAAATGCCATAATTATTTTCTCCATTTATTTCACCCCTGTACTACTTATCAACCATAAAATCATTGCCAGTACTCAAAACTTGTAACCTACACACATGTATATCCCAAGAAACTTGGATAGAATCCCTAAAGATGCAATACATAGTTCCTCAGTCACCATCCAGACGTTCAATTTAAATCCTGCAGTGTAATGTCCTCGTATATCAGTTCTCTAATTGCCTGCAAAGGTTCCAAACTCTGCACAACACTAGCAAACTTCTAACTAAACTTAGTCGTAAGAAAACTCTGCACTAAGTTCTATTCGATCATTGCCTTATCTTTGTAAAATGGTAAGAAAACTCTGCACTAAGTTCTATTTCGATCATTGCCTTAATCGTTGTAACAACACTAGCAAACTTCTAACCAAACTTACTATGTTCTATTTAATCATTGCCTTAAGCCCTGTAAAATGGTAAGGGGAAAAACAAACCCTCCAAATGACCTTTTTCTTGCAATTCTTGGGATTTCAGAAACCGAAGGTTGAGTTTCTAATTGACCTTTCGTTCTCCTGTACAGTACTTATCTGAAATCCATTGACAATATTCCAGATATTTAACAAGCCCAAATACATTCCAAGGGACTCACCAAGATTAATGAGAGTCCAACAAAATCTCCGAATCCAATGAGATGTGCATATGCTTTTTTCAACTGGTGGCCCATTAGAATATTCAAATCAAATGCTAAAGTGCAAAGTCGTTAAATGAGAGTCCAATATTTGCATGCAAAGTACAAAGCTCTGCACAATTCACCTAACTTCTTACTAAGCCTAGTATGTACTGGTACTCTTTTGCTTAAACCTTGTAGAATCGCCAAAACCAACCTCTAATGGACCTTGTTACAATATGCTTTCTTGTAAATCTCTATAACTTCTAGAAGCTGAGACTCAGATTTGAATACCATCATCGTTTTCTCCACTAATTTCACCACAAAATTACTTACCTACCATAATATCATTGACAACACTCAAAAATTAGTAACAAGCCCACAGATAAATCCCAAGTAACTCATCTAAATTAGATAGAATAAAAAAGATGCAATACTTAGTTCCTTGTGTCACCATCGGGATGTTCAATTTAAATCCCAAGTAACTCATCTGTAAAGGAACCAAACTCGGCACAAAACCAACAAATTTCTAAGCATAGTTTAGTATATTCTGGTAACTCTCTGCCATAAGCCTTGTATAATGGTGAAAATACATCCTCCAAATGAACCTTCCTGCAAAATAATTGTTGGGATTGCTAGAACCTAAGTTTTAGTTTCTAATTGACCTATTTTCTTTTCTCCGGAACAGAACTTATCCACCATAAAATTCATTAACAACATTGAAGGTTTTTAATAAACCCAAAAAAAATTCCAAGTAACCCACCTAGATTAATTAGAGTCCAACAAAATCTCAACATAAAAGAAAACATGCATGTACTATTTTCAGACCCTCGTCCATTTCAATACTCAAATCAAACGCTAAAGTGCAACATCACTGCATGAAAATTCTATAAATGCCCGCAAAGGACAGAAGTCTGCACAATTCACCTAACTTCTTACTAAACCTAGTATGTCTGGCTACTTTTGCCTTAAACCTTGAAGAATGGTCAAAATCAACCTCTAATGGACCTTGATGGAATATGTTTTCTTCTAAATCTCTGAAATTGCTAGAAGTTGAGTCTCAGATCCCCTATACCGTTTTAACTTGCTCTGTTTATTTCACCCCAGTACTACTTATTTACCACAAAATCATTGACAATGCTCAAAATTTGTAAAAGAAAAACCCACAGATAAATCCCAAGTAATTCACCTAAGTTAGACAGAATCCAAGAAGATGCAATACATACTTGTGTACAAGTCCTCAGATTGCCTACTAAGGAACCAAACTTTGCACAGCATCAACAAACTTCTAAACAAACTTAGTATTATTTGGTTAATCATTGCCTTAAGCCTTGTAGAATGGTTAAAAAAAAACTCCAAATGAACCTTGCTGACTTGCAATTCTTGGGATTTCTTAAATCTAACTTTCTGTTCTAAATGCCTTTTTTCTTTTCTCCATTTGTTTGACCAGAACACAGCTCATTTATCATAAAATTAATTGGCAATATTCCAAATATTCAACAACCCACAATTAAACTCTTAAGTAACCTACCTATACTAATTAGAATCTAACAACATGCAGATATACTTTGTTCCTTCTTTCATCATTTGAGTATCCAATTGATACCCTGAAGCGCAATGTCCTTACCTATGAATCCTATATTTGCATGCAAAGGGTAAAACTCTACAAATCTACCTAACTTCTTAGTAACCTAGTATATTCTGAGTATTCTTTGCTTGAAACCTTGTAGAATAGTCACAAACATCCTCCACTTGAACGTAAGTGCAATATGCTTTCTTGCAAATGTCTGGAATTTCTAAAACCTGAGTTTCAGTTTCTAAATAAAATTTATTTCTTCTCCATTTATTTGACCACAACACCACAAAACTGTAACAAACCCACAGATATATTCCAAGTAACTCATCTAGAAAAGACAAAATCCATAAAAATCTCAGAAATCCAAAATGATGCTCTACTTAGTTCCTTGTGTCATATTCAACTTAAACACTAAACTACAACATCCTCATTTAAGAGGTGTTCAAAGGCCTGTCTAGTTGACCAATGAAGTCCTTCCAAGAATTGGAACACATGAGCAAACTCTTTAGACCCGAACAATATAAAAAAAAAAATATTGCATTGTTGATTCTTAAAACTGAAACTTTGGTTCTAATGAAAACCTTTGTCTGTATCCATGACATCATCATTTCTAGAGAAGTCAAATGCGCACCTATCTCCTCTTTTCTGGAAATTAAAATCCAGCATTTTTAGGCCCTCACTACCCTAGGCATTACCCATTTCATTCCAAAAAGTTCATTCGTCTCTGGCAACAATCTACAGCCATTTCTAAATCAGAATTAAAATTTTCTAGTGTGATTCATTCTATTGGGTTTCAATCTTTACTGATAAGCAGCATAGTTCAAAAATATAAACTGACGCAAGTACTGATTGTGCAGTTAGCTTTCATATTTCAGTCTCAAAATGTATAAAATCATTAAAAATATTAGCCAAAGATTTTAATGTAGGCAACAAAGCAATTTTTCACTAAAGAATTCTGGCTGCTAATAGTGTAATTGAAAGACTCAAAGCTCCATATGGTACCATCTATCCCTTTTGACTTACAAAAAAAGAACCCATTCCCTATCTAATAGAAAGGTATATGAGTAGCTGAAATAAGCCATATAGGGCAAACGGCACGTAATTTAAACCATAAGGTGTTTTGAGTCCAGCAACTACACTATCTGAGGCCAAAATGTTTAGTAAATAATTACATGCAGCCTACTTTAAATGCTTCGATAAATACTTGTATTGAATTTAATCATTTTGACACTGAAATATGAAACAAAGTGCACAATCGGTCCATGAGATCAGTTTATGTTTTTGAACTATGCCACAAAACATTAAAGGCTGAAACCCAACAAAGATAACAAAAAATCAAACTAGACAATTTGAAATCTGATTGGAAGATGGCTGTAGATTGTTGACATAGACTAATGAAATTACTGGAATTAAGTGGGTGATATCTATAGTAGTGAGGGCCTAACTAAAAAATTACTGGATTTCAATTTCCAGAAAAAAGGAGATAGGCATGCATAATTGGCTCCTCTCACACTTAAGAGGGTGCAATGGATAGTAATAACATGAAGGGCTTTCTTTTTTTTTTTTGTCAAAAAATGAAGGGCTTTCAATAGAGCCAAAATTTAAATTTGAAGAATCAAGAATGCAAATTTGAGTTTGATGTTGTTTTCATCTTAGGAGTTCATTCTTACATGTTTAGAGGATTGGAGGGACCTCATAGGTCAACCAGTAGCTTTTGTATACCGCATTGTGAATTCTTGGCCTACTGATATGGATATGAAATCTTTGTAGGGGTACAAAAGTGCTTGTGATACACTATTCTATTCCATTGTATCTCTAGGAAATACTCATAGGTTTACAAGAAGATGAGCCATAAATGGGAAAATGGGATATCACCTACTAAATAGTGGGGGCTTTACCTAAGACATGAAACCAAAAGACAGGGCCTTGAGAAGAGTAATTAGTCCATCAAAAAATTTGAAGAAAATTGAAGAGGAAAATCAGACTAGAACACAAATCATGATGGATAGAAAGGCCTACCCCTCTGGGTTGTCAGGAACCAAAAATTTCTTCCTCGAGATATGACATTCAGAAGCTATGTCAAAGAAAGTACAACAATGTCCAAAAGTCCAAATGAACAGCATAGAGAATCGCTAAGTCATATCGAAGCATCAGTTATACCATGATACTTTTTGCCTCCAATGTATCGTTTGAATGTGAGTTTATAGGAATTCTAAGAAATAAGAACTCCAATAGGAGAAAACAGATCATGCAGGTATTTGAAAGTCGAAATTAAAGAACTTACCAGTAATAACTGTTCATCCTATTTACCAGCAAATGAATGATAAATTAACTATGTCCATTTTAAGAGATCTGGAAGTTTCTTTTTTTCTTTTTAAATGATTTCAGCATAATCAGAAAGATACATGGATATCCAGAATAATAGGTAAAATAAAATACACTCCAAACCTACAAGAAAAGTTCAAAAATCATGTCCTCCAAGGAGTATATCTTTCTATTTCAGTTTCTAACATGTATTTATTGACCATGGACAATTGAATATGAGAAGGAAAAGCAGGACAGAAAACAAAACCATAAGAAGCCCTATTCCTACCTTGAAGTAGAAGACAACCATGCATATGCAACTAGAATATGAAATTGCACTTTTCAGCAAGAGGGTATACCTAGATTAACTCCTATTTAAGTATGAAGAACAAATGGGTAGCAGATGAACAGAAATCAAAGTATAATAGTCAAGAAAGCAAGGATTCCAAAAAAAGAAAAAAGAAAAGGGAAAGGAAAGGAAACAAGTTTGTCAAAATAATTTCGTGCAAGGAAAAAGTAAGAGCAAATGGAGAAATTAGCAACAAAGCTAGAATCTGTGAATCATCTGAAAGGAAACCTGGAGGGAAAAGAGAGGCCTATTCATTTAAGAAAGGCAGTAGGATTTTCATTCAGGAGTTCCTCATTGACTAAAGAAGGAAGATAGAAACAAGTAGAGATACTGTTGGCTGGCAAACATATTCTTTTTACCCAACAATTGGGTAAAACCAAAAGCACAACCAAAATATACTTTTTACCCAACAATTGGGTAGATGGTATACAGTGAAACCAATAGTGGCTCATGCGTGTTGTCACAAGGGAAAGTTCAAAGCCTAAATGAAAGACAGCAATAGTTTTGTTGCCAGTTAACAACTAAAGAAATTATTAGCAATCCATTATAAGTTTTTAGCTACTCAAACAAATCTTTTTCTTTTTTTTTTTTTAGAATCCCCATATAAGCACCAAGATCAGTTAAATATCAAATGCAATATGACAGAAAGTAATACCATCACTCACAAGACAAATTACTACTGAACATGCTTGGGCAGCATTATTATAATCTAGCTACATGTCTTTTAGCAAATGTACTAAGCATAACAAAAGACAGCTGATGCAAAAATAAAGCAAGAAAAGACAAATTGTACAATTCAACAGTGAGAACAGACCATGCAACAGAAAATCTAAAGTTTTCATACTTCAATCTAAAAATGACTAGAGTTAGTAAAACTAATCAAAGTGTTAAAAGTAAGCAATAAGTATTAAGTTAACTTTTCGGCCCTGGATAGTCTAGTTGCAAGACTCAAAAGCTCCGTTTTGTTTAAAAATATATCTTCTACCCTTTTGCAGCTTATGAAAAAAAGTACCCATTAACCCATCAAATGGATAGACTTGCGAATAGATAAAATAAGCCATGAAGGGCAGATGGTATAGTATTTAAACCATCGGAGCTTTGTGATTCGAGCACCTCCACTATCTGGGGCAATAAAATCTAGTCAATCTTTTACTAGTTGCCAGCACTAGATTCTTTAAATATTTACTGGCTTTTGTTAATTGCCTTGATATTATAAATACAGAAAAATACATTAACAAGCAGTCTACAAGCTCAATTTATGTTTCTGAATTATGCCGTTTATCATGAGATATCAAAACCCAAATGAGAGAATAAAGAACCACCATAAGGAACTCCATATGACTACCCTTCAAGCATGAAACAACCATGGAGAAATAATTGCTAACTAATTTCGTTTTATTTTCTCTTGTTTTAAATTTCAAATTGCACCAACATAACATAAAAGATTATGGTAATCTTGCTTAAACCAGAACCAAAATAGAGAGGTAGACAGAACACTCTAAGACCTTCAGTTTCTAACATGTAAAAAGTAGACACAATAATTATGAGTGTTCAAACAAATTAATCTACACCATCAATACTAAAAAGCAAAATTCAATATAACTAGGTCTAACCCAGTGAAAGCAAAGACATGAATCGGACAAATTCACTGATAATTTGCCATTAGGTGAAACTTGAACGCCAAATAATGGATATGTCTCTTATATGCATAGCAAGAAAGCACGGAATTTGAAGAATTACATCTCCAGGGAAAGGAAACAAAAAAAAGGAAAAGAGAAATAATACTTGCCTGAAATCGTTTCTCCTCAAAAAGCTTTCTTCATAGCTCCAGAAAACAGCTAACTCTTGACAGAATCAAGCCAAAGAAAAAAAAAGCAACTCTTTTCCCAAGAAACAAATACGTCCCCAATTTTCTGATTTTTCTCCTCCCTTCCCCTCTCCCGCTCTCTCTATCTCTCTTGAATTTTTGGAAAGTAAGAATACAAATGTGAGCATATATATAGAGTGTCTGCTGATTGCCGGGAAACGGCTAGTTTTGGCTCGCAAGTGTGACCCGAGTTCCAACGGTCAATTCGAATGGGTCGGTTGGAAAGCGCAAATTTGGAAACCAAATATGGGAAGGATTAGTCATCACAATTTGGTAACTTGGGTTGAGTTACTCGTAATTCGTTTTTTCACACTCATTAATTATGGACAATGATATATTTTGAATTTGATTTGTCTAATTGGTACTTGAGTACACATTCTGGGCCTCAGATTATATTTCCCTAATATATATATATATATATATATATATATATATATATATATATCAGTGTGTTTGGATAGGAGATCGTTTGCACAAATTATTTAGAATAACACGATAGTATTTTTTTTTTTGTAATATAATGTATGTAAGATAAAAAAGTGATTGAAAATATAAAAAATTGTTTGATATTTTTCTCTATGATGCGACTCAAATGATATTTGAAAAAAAAATCTACATTACTAGTATGATGAAGAATTGTTATGAAATAATTAAATAATTGTAAATGTCTATCACATTTATCTTGTCTTCTAGATGATGACAAACCTTTTCGAAGTGATAAAACTATCACGAATTTTGAGGTACTAAACCTAGCACGATTTTCGATAAAACTATTATGACTTTCAAGGTGATCACTATCTTGAAGAAATTAGTTGATGTACCAAAGTACTAGAAAACTGAAATTTCATAAGAATTGCTCTTCTTTTTCACTTTCCTCTTTTCTGAGTTCATCAATTTTTTTAATTTTTTTAGCATAGTACCCATAATATAAACAGCACAAATCCACCACTATATTAGTATTAGTTTTATAATATGTTATCATCACGAATCTTTACTTTTGAGTAAAAGTGAAACATAAATCTCTACCTCGAGCGAAGGTGAAACATGAGTCTCTATTTCGAATAATTGTTGAACACATATTTCTATTCTTAAACTCTCTTTGAGGTAAGTTTTTTCTTTACAAATTTATTTCAATTTCTTATGACTAATCTTTGAATAATTGCAAAGTACAAGTACCTACTACTGAATAATCACTAAGTATAAACATATACTTTTTTGTATCTTTGAAGTAATATTTCTTTTTTCAATTCTACTCATTTATTTTATTATTGAAAGAATTATTTACTATAGATACTGGATGTCAAAATACATCCTGATGCAATAAGTTTTAAAGATACTATTATAAAAAAATCAATTATGCTTGAGGATCCACTTTTCCTTGAAATAATTAAAAGAAAAAGATTCAACCGCATGAAAATGATTGTTCTTTCAAAAGGTTGGTATGATAAATTTACCTATGGCTGCAAGAATATAAATCTACAATACCATGTTGCCCTTGAACTAAATTGTCCTTACTAACCTTATTTTCTCAACCAAATTCTATATATATACATAACTTTATCAATTGGGCTTTGCGAATAAGGGTTTCAATAAGTCCAAACTTAACCCAAAGAAAAATTTTATTCAAAACTCTTGAATGGGTTGGATTTTATTCAATTTAACCTTAATTTAGCTAAAATTTGGCTCATTATTTAATTAAATTTAGATTCAAAAACTATGTTAAAACCCATTTTTAACGGTTTGAATGCGCGGAGTTTGAATGAATGCAAATTTTTATATATCAAAACCCTTGATTTACTTTATAATTCAAAAGTTTCAAATTATTTTATTTTAATAAAAGTTATAAATTATTAAAACGATCATACAAATTAAGGGGTATTTAAGTTATTAAAATAGTAATCATATCTCATCCAATCTCCAACCAAATGAAGGATAGAATTATTTCCTAATATATCATATCCAACCTAAACCAACCAAAAACTAGATAATTTGGATTATTAATCCTAAGATGACTCAACCCAAGATTAATAATCCGAGAATGAGTCATCCCATCTCATCCAATCCGTGAATCAAACGAACTCGGAAGGTGTATGATGATTGATTTAATTTATGATAGTAATAATAGAATTTTCTTCTTGAAGAAGAAATAGATGCTAAATAATTGGGATCAAAGGATTATGTTGATGATATTTATCACATAAGAATTATAGTAACAATGATACGTGTCATTAATAGTGCTATTACGCACACTATATTTAAAAATAAAAGGTACTTTTCGTATTGGAGTCCATGAGTAGTAGTGCTAAATTGATTGAAAATTCCGGAAAAGTCACTATCATATTTCTCCTTTGGAGGAGAAAAATTTGTCATAAATAAAGCATTACTTTCTATGTTAGCCATTTCCAGTAGGTAAGAATATTGAATGGGTAGATTACAAAGCCACTGAATAAGAGGAAGATTGAGACCAAAGATCTGCAAGATATTAAATGATGAATGTTATTTGTAGTGGAGAGATAGAGAGAGGTGGGGAGAAAATTTTTCCGTCCTTGGAGAACAAACCTATAATTTGATCTGTAATTTGTTAATCAAGTGATTGTGACTACACATGGAAAATGTAGGATTTTAGGACCGCCATTTGTTGGGTAGATAACTTTTGTTTAACTAAACATCTATTGTCTATATTGCCTTTTACCCTGTCACTAATCTTGTCGTGCCCACGACGAATTATGATATGATATGTGGGAGAAAAAGTGATTTTAAGTGCTTTTGCTAAAGCATTCCCAATCTCTGGAATTGAAGATATGGCACTTATAAAAATAACTGATGAACCAAAGTATGGCACCAGGAATAAGAGAAGCAGATACTCAACCAAAGCTGCTCCCCTCCCTGAAAATGATAGCCCGACCAGAAAATACATGGAGAATGTATAAGATGCTGCCTGCAAAATACAGTAGTCATGAGATCTATCAGTCTCGCACTATAGATTTCTCTTTTTATATTTCTGCAAAAGGAAGTCATTTAGTTGTTTACTTCCATTAGAGTTTGCGGGATGTTGACTATGGAATGGGCCACAACATATGAGGAAGCTTGATAGAATTTCTGTGCTCGATGCTTGTAAAAGATAGGCCTTTGGAGCATATAAAGTGGGAGCTGTACCAAGTTTATGAGCATTATGCTCATGGTCGACACAAACCCAAGGCCCTGACAGAGTTCATTTTCTGTTGGTCATATTGCCTTCCGAGCTTGCATAACAGAGTCCCAGTAAACAAGCCAAGTATGATTGCCTGCAATAGCAGCAGTCTTTGATAGGTAGAGTTGGCATAAACTTCAGATGATCAGAATCTACATTATTTGTAACTAAGAGGGCATTACAAAAAATTGACTGTGACATTGTTCAGCTATTTCCAATATATTTAATTTGGACTAATACCAAGATTTGATACTTACCTGGAATAGCCTTAACATGAGTAAAATTTGGAGGCGTTTGGTGATCTTAATTTGCCTGCCGATGAGTGTTTTTGTAGATTTCAACCATGTTTGTGTAAATGGCGTTTGAGATTTCTCCCATTGGGGTTGATAACTTTCCTGCTATATCACCAAAAGTTATTTCAGTTATTTTGGAACTAGCATCTTCTTTTTAGCTCAATTGAAGGTGCTTGCTTGTCACAATATTAAACGAAAGTCCTTGTAGTCTCCTTTTTCTAGTTTTTTTTTTTTTCTTTTAAGAGAATCTGTACCTTTGTCTCATAACGTTCCACTTGAATACGTATATGCCCCGCAGCCTTCTTCAATGTAGAGTATGCATGAGAGGCATGCTCATGCTGGTGTCTTTGTGGCCCCAATGCCAGATATGTCGATTCTTCACCGTTTACAGACAATGCTGTAACGATATCTCCAATTTGAACTCTGCCTGTGCTCTCAATTCCTCCTGACTGACCAACTTCGCTAGAAATCTTGCTAGCTACCAATTCTGCAACCAAGCATGGTTTTGCTTACGTTGACTATTAATAGCTAAAGCACAATTTTTTTCTTATTCTATAACTTCGAAGTTTGTAATCAGTGGAGATGGTGCATAGAATCCTGTGTATTGGAGCATTGCTATCAGGTTTGATGGGCAGACGTACCTGTCAACTTTCTTGGCTTGGCATCAACCAAGGAGCTGTACATGGATGGTGTTTTCAGAGACAGGCCAAGCCCGGGCTCAGTTTCGATCCAGTAAGTGTGCTTCACTCTGTCCCCGGTGACAATTCTTATAATGTCTTTGTAGTGATCCTAATTCCTATAGTTCCCAATTAACTGATCTATTGACAAAGGAGTCGCTTCCGGTGCTATATACCAGGAACCATATCCAGCCACTATATGTTCCAGGAACTCAGCTGATTCCACATGCAATGGCTTCTCATATCTGCACATTCCACCAAAATAGCTCATAATGAGTTATATCACTAGGATTGCACCTCCAGAAATCAAAAAGTACCACACTCACTATAACATAGTGTTGGACTTTTTGGAATTATGCATTTTTGTTATTACTGACCCACGTTTATTGAAATAGGGAACTGCATCTTGTCGAGGTCCTTGGAACACCACATGACCACCACCTAGAAGTATGATTCTGTCGAAGAGAACAAATACTTCTTGTGATAAGTGCGTTAGTGACATGATCGCAGAAGATTGTTGAATTCTGCATACTTCTTATTGTGTCCACCAGGTCATAAGTAGCTGCAAGATCAGACCCTGAAAGTGGCTGGGTCATGAAGCATGGCAGCACAAGTCCCCAGTGCTAATTCCGCTGTTGTGTGCTTCTGGCGATCAGTATCTGAAATTGCTTCTCCAGTAAGTTTGTGTTCAATGTTCTTCAAGTTCAGAATCTCCAATATATACTCTAAGAATGAATCTTATCCCTCTACAAGTGCATGTGCAAAGAATTTTCTCATTTGAGGAGTGAAGTTCTCTGGAAGAAGTTTTTGACTGCACTCCCTTGCAAACTCTAGTGTCTCTCGAACAGATAAAAATGGAATATGTCTGCAGATTTGGGATATATAGTAGAAATCTTATAAAAAAAACATATATACACTTTGTTTAAAAACAAAGATCCACAATTGAAAAAAAAAAAAAAAAAAAAACCGGGTCAATTGAGAAATCGGATGGATATTTGATTGAACCATCGAATCAACCGGGTTATTCAGGTTTGATTGGGTCAATTTCTTGTCCAACCAAACTAGAGACCTAGCCTGATCTAATGCATAGATCATCGGCCTGATTGATTCAACCATCGGATCGAATTGGGTTTAATAATTATGATTTATGATCAATATATGAAGTTTTAAGGAAGGCTTGAGATTCCATTATCCAATATGAAACTAGCCACCATTTGGACAAATCAAATATGTAAACTATCTATAATGAATAGGGTTTCTACTGTTCTAACCAAAGCAAAATTGCACTGCAAGTGATTGGTAATTGACAGATTGTGTCATCATGATCATGCTTCGATTTGAACTACGGAAAACGTATTCTGAGGTGAATGGACCAATAAACCATGAAACCAAATTCAGCAAAGTTAATGCAGTGATCAGTAAATAATCAAAGTCTATATTTGGACAACGGTATCTGAAGTAGCAGTACCCCAATAAATGTTAATAGCTGAATCAGTTTCCACGGGTTCCAAGCACAGCCAACAAAGAAACCAAAAAGAAAAAAAAATAAGGAAACAGACTTTTGTACATTTTTCTAGGAAATCAGACCCAAGTTGCTCAAACTCAAAGAAAATTCTAAGGGATAACTTCAGAAACCTCTCATGACATTTTTCATAATATCACTTAACACTCCTTTGGTTTTGAAAATCTCACTTAGCTCTCTTAAATTGACATTTTGTAACATTTTAGCCCCCTTGGAGGAAATGCAAGAAAGATAAATTTTTTATTCCAATACTACCCTTATGTTATCCTACTTATGAAGTTTACTACAACAATAAAAAAATAAAATAAGGTTAAAAAGTAAAAAAATGAAATATGATTGGTTATAAATGTAATAATGAGTAATTTTATAGATATACAACAATTATTACCTAGTGTAATGAATGATATTTTAAAAAAAAAGGTATTATACTCCTAGATATATTTCATCATTAGATCATATTTTGATTAATTTTTTAATTCCTGACTTACTTATAAGATTTTTTCCTATAAGTAGAATTTATGTTACGAACCACAAGTATCGAGAGATTATTTTAATTTTTAATACAACTTAAATTACATCATGTATTAAAACATATTTCCAAAAAAAAATATCTTGCCTTCCTTATAACTGTCCCACAAGAGAGCTGAGTGATATTATAAAAAACCTCTGGAGAGGTTTATGAAATTATCCCTAATCCTAATCCTAACTGTAGTACGTGTGAAAACCACAACCAAGTTAACTACAGAAAGTGTTTTTTTTTTTTTTTTTGGTCCTGACTATTTCTTCTTAAATTCACAAAGCAATCCAGGACTCCGAGGACTGGGAGATTGCGCTACAACAAATTTCTTGTCATTCGCAAAATAAAAATAAATAAATAAACGAAGCCGATTCCCAGCTTTTCCGCTTCCTCTCTCACCAATATCTTTTTCTACTCAATGACGGAGCCAAGGGGGGTAGAGGGGGGCCATGGCCCCCCCTAAGTTTTGAGAATTTTAATTCATAATATGTAAATATGTGTGTAAAATAAAATTGGCCCCCCCTAAATTTTTTCAATTTTAGTTTATATTATGAGAGTTGATATATATATATATATATATATATATATGAATTAGTCATCTTTGAATGGAATTTCAATTTTGACCCCCAAAAAAAAAAAAATCCTGGCTCCGTCACTGTTTCTACTGTTTTCCTCATCCTTAAAACCCTGCATGCATGGCCCTGCAACTCCCTCCGATCATCCAAATTGTTTTGAATTATAAAATCTTTTACTGCATATGTTAGCGTTGTAGTTTTTGTTACGTGCTGATTGCTGTATGGGTTTGACGAAGGTAAAGGGGTTCATAACTTCTTTTTTTTTTTGGCTCGCCAAAAGAACCTTTTACTTGGGTACGTTCTGCGGCAATGTCATCTACCTCAGGATTCAGGCCCTTATTTTTTTGGGTCAAACCTGTATCTGGATATAGCAAGTCATTGGAGTTTTCTGAGTGAAAAAAAGACCATTTATGCGCAAGCAGTTGTCAATTTGGAACGTACGTGTTCTATGGAAAGAATCACGTTTAGGTGCATTTATTAACAGGCACAACAAATCCCCTAAGAGCTCATAATAGACAGTATCTATCAGCAGGCTCAAATATAGAAACCCCTCCACCCTCAGCTCACCATCAAGTTTCTCCGCCCTAACGTTGGTGGTACATCACATGCACAGTATTGAGTAAACTCCACCGCCACCAGATAACTGGAGATACAATACAACGAGAGGGTCGAGCTGTTACGGTAGGAAAATGAAAACAATTACAGCTAGTTATAAATTTTTTTGGAGTCTATCCTATCATCTTATCTATCTTTTATGTATTTGAACCCGTGATTTTTATAGGTACTTTTCCGATTAAGTGATATATATATATAAGTAATGTTTGGTAGCAATATTATATATTGTCTGTAAGTTTTACAATTAGCTGTTCTTTGATCAACAGACGTTTGTGACTTTGAAACTCACAACTTCTGTTATCCAAAGTATGCTCAAAATTCCTAGCCAATAAATTTACATCACTATGTGTTGGGGTATCTTGGACTTCTAAAGTCCATCGATCAATTATGTCTGTGGTATTATAGTAGTAATAATCAGGACATCAAATAACTCCAATAGTTTCTCAATTTTCACTAGTGTTTCAATATCGTCTCTCAATATTTACAAGTGTATATTAGGTCCTCAACTTCTCAATTTGGTTTTGATTAGTCCCTAAGGACATTAGTGTCATTTAGTTGAGATTAAAAGATTGGGTTATCATCATGTTATCCTCTCAACCTATATCACAACTTTCTTTTTATTCTTCCCTCATTTCACCTCTAAATCCAACTCAACATGTTAACAATTTTTGCACAAAAATACCCTTCTTCCTTATAGCATTACCATATTGTTATTATCACTTTACTTGCTAAACCAAAGCCTACTATCATCTTACATCTTAATGCTATTTTTAAGGCATTTTACTCCACCATTAAGCTAAATGAGCATGTTCAAAAAAATTTTGATTAAAATTATATATAAAATAAAAACTTGAAAACTGTAAATGGTTATTCTTCTTCCTTGTTTTTTTAACTCATGAGTACCAAGAAAATAAAAGCAAATAGGTTTTTACCCTATTTTTTCACTCGTATAAATATAAACAAAGAGCTAAGAGAAAGGGAGATAGAAAATCCATTTTTGAGAAGAAGAAAAATTAGAAAAAATAAAATATTATCATTACTTTAGGGTTGTTGAAGTTGGTGTTGAGTGATAGATAGAAGAGTAATGAGACTATTTAACTCTTTCTTTTTTTCTTTCCTCAGAATTGAGCTCTCTCTCTCTCTCTCGTTTGATTCCTAAGACTGCCAAAAATTAAAAAAATAAAAAAGAAATGAAAAGAACACTATTGACTTTTTTGGTAAGATTAAAGATGGTAAAAAAATGAGAAGAACCATTCCAATTTTTTTTTTTTTTTAATTATACATGAGAGGAAAGTACTTTTGTCCAAATCTTTCAACATACTAAATTGGTTTAATGGTCGGATAAAATTGTTCAAAAAATAATATTAAGGTGTAAACTGATAATGCCATTATAATTTATAGGGATAAAGTGATATTAATCTTAATGGCTAAACATATCTTTCCACTTGAATTAACAAATTCGGTTACATTTGACTATTACTTTTGGGGGGGATAAAGTGACTAAAAAATTATGTTGAGGGAGAAATTGATAGTAGTACAAAATATTAAGGGATAAAATGATAACAACCTAAATTAATTTAGCAGAAACTAAATTAATTTAACCTATTACAAAGTACATTCTCCTGTTTAACTCCATTTGAAGTTGAGTTGGAATGTCATATTAGTCACTTCACATGAAATTAAAAAGTTCAAGAGTACAAAACTTAACAGAGCAACTTAATTCTATCCTATTTGCATAAAACATCCTTCTGAGATACTTGAATGAAGCAATAAGATGGTACTGAAAGTATACTACTACCAATTTTATTACCAAACTAAATGCGGTATTTCATATTATTCCTATTAGTTCTAAAACAAAAAAGGTAACACTATATTTACACCTAGTTAAGCTTAGGGTTTATTCACATTATCGTGATTTTTGCCCCTTCAAATGGAGAATTCATTTAAGACATCGACAAACTGAATTTATGAGGGAATTTTTCTGTGCCAAAATCTTGACCGCGGTTGCAGGTGCAATCTAACATCAAAACGCATTTGAATAGCTTCTAGTTAATTTAACGGGAGTGGGATGTCCCGACCAGAGCTATTTGCTTTGTTTTCGTATCGTTTTCTTCAACTGGATTACCCACTAGAAAAATTTCATCTCTTTATATCATATCAAGAAAAGTGATGATCGCTGAAAGCAAAAAAAGAAACTTTATTTCGCAAGTGTTTCTTTAACTATCGAAGAAGGATTTGAAACTTTTTAGCACTAGCTCCCCCCTTCATATCTTTTGGCCTATTTTGATGAAAGATGCATGCAACGTATGTTAAGGAAGTTTCTGTTGCAAACTCTATATATTTATCCACGCCATGCTTAAGCCTTTCTGAAACACTTAAAAAAAGAACTTAGTAAGGTATATTTCAAGCTTCAAAGGTCATATTTCTCCTTCGTCTGCTCGAATAACATCCACAAACATGCGGTTCCCGAACAGCACATTGCATGTTGAATATGAATACCATGTATTAGGGAAAAACAAAACCTGTTAATAGTTGCATTTACCTTATAAGTTTTACTTCGTAATTTTCTTTTGGATCTCGTATGCAACTTTTAACGGGAAGTATGGATCCATGTCCAAGGCTAGTTGATGATGAATGTGAGCATGGTGGGCGAGCCCGCAACGCTAGCCTAAGATGTATATATGACATCTTTTACTTGTGGTCATAAAGGGCATGCAATCAATAGATTCAGTACGAATCACAGATGCATCAATAAATGGGCATATATGCCACAACATGAAAGAGAAAAAGCTGACCGTTAAGGTTAAATTCTCCTGTACTAGATTCCTTTTCTTTCCAAATAACGCATGTCTCCAGCAAATGTTCCATTCTATGGGGCATGCTTCCGCATAGAAATATAATATTGGATGCTCTTAACCTAGCCAAATAAAGGAAAAAGAGTTGAGAGGTGAGATCAACCATGCTACAAAAGCCAGCACAAATGAAAACAGAAAACCACAACTATCATGAAAGCAGACTAGGGACATAAGATTAAGTTTCCCATAAAGACAAGCTACCAATTTACAGCTGAAGTCTTATCATCTATCCTTCCAACTAGGAATCAAAACATAGACAACAACACCAAAACGCTAAAACCACTTTCTACGGAGAATTTACCACTGGGCTAATGTCTAGACTAGCTGCAACTACTGCACCCAAGTCAATGCCTGAAGAAGTTGACTAGATCAAACTCCCATCAGATCTACCTGAACCTGCCTCGCTTTGGGGCACTGCTACTTGGACCAGCTCTTGACTTGCCATAACCCTTCATCTTCCTTCTGCGTCTCTCATCATCACTGTCTGATTCATCCCCTTTCTCCCTATCTGCATTGCTTGCCTCCCTCTCCAACTCTTCCCAAGTCTTTCCCCTCTCTTCCTCTGACTCTTCCTCCTCTTCCTCTTCATCAGATTCAACGAGTGATTCACTGTCAGAATCTTCATCTTCTGACTCAGATTCAGGCTCAACATCTGATGGCTCATAACCAACATCTGACTCCTCAGATTGATCAGACTCTGAGTCAGAAACTTCCAGGTTCAGAAACTCCCAGCCACCATTGTCTATGAAGCCCTGAGGGTCATCAATGATGTTTTTCAGTATATTAGGCCAATTAAGATTCAGCTTGCTCTCATAGTACTTCAGGTCTGTGGTGTCCAGCCATTCCTTGATGCCATCAAGTGCTGTGCAAGGAATCGAGTCTATCTTTGCTACTGCACGCTTGAAGTCTTTGAAAACAATTGCCATATCAAAATTTTTCTGCCCAAGACCCACTCTTTCTAAGTTCACGATCTCAATCTCACTAAGGGTAACAACAAAGAAAGGAGTCTCTATCAGCTCAACCAAACAGCTTGAAGTTGGAATAATGAAAGTTGAGGATTTATTATGCACTCCATAGAATCCTAGTTCTCGCAGAGGTTGATCAAACTCGAGGTCAAGCCCTTTAAACTGAGGTTGCCCCCAGAGATCATTCACACGGTTGACAAAATTCTGAAAGTCCATGTTGATTTTGTTTTTGCGATCTCTCTCCCTCTGTTCTTCTTCAATCTCGTCTGGATCATAGGCAGATCTCTTTCCGCCCCCAAGTGTTTGGACCACGTCCATCACCTCAGTATAAAACTGAACATCCTTGGTTTTCTTATTTCCCACCATTATGTGATTGTGAAGATGAAAGTGAACAAGGGTAATCATCTCCTTCTCAGCAGGCTGGAAGAAAGCATGCTTGATATTACCATACATAACGTCAACCTTCTCATCTTGCCTCGAGGTTGAATACCTGAAATATTCAGTTCAGGTTCAGACAAACAGTTATAGCATGCTGTGCAGCCAAGAGGAAAAGTGGGCAGAGGAAAGGAGAAATATACCTGAAACCGTTAACATGAGCTTCAAGTGTACCAGTCAGCTTCCTTCCACGACCACCAAAAACAGGACGAATCCACAATTCAGACAACCTCAAAGGCTTAAATTTGTTTCCAGCAAGTACTAGCTTCTCCTGAGTAACCAGTGTTGCCCTCTCAGCTCTTTCAGACTCCCTTGCAACAACATTTCGCCTAAGTGTTTTGATCTGCTGCACCACTTCACTGATGTGCCTAGGATCCTTAGAACGGAATGAAACCTCCTTCAAGTATATAGCTCCCTGATTTTTCAGTGTGTTAGCATCATGAGGATTGAAAGGAGTACCAGGCACGTTAAAAATTATGCGGATATAGCAATTCCTATTAGTATCCTGCTGGCTGGAGACTGTTTTCACAGTAGCAACATGGAAAGGCACCATGATACCATATATAGGCACAAGAACAGCCTCGTGCTTTTGGTCGACTTGTATCATCATCTCTCTGGGTGGTGGCAAATCATTTACACTCTTGTATGCAATCAGCTCACTGGAGGTCTTGACAGATGTCCGGTTGTTTCCAGTGACTGAATCTCCACCAGCAAGGCGACGAGCAGTTTCTTCATTTTTCTGCCGCGCAAGTTCAGCCTGGTGCTGCTTCCGGAGTTCTTCCTTTGACATCTCCTGGTTGTCTGACCGTAGCGTTGCTTTCGAATATTCCTTGGCAGTAGAGTCAACCTTCACTTTTGGCTCTTCTTCTTCTTCTTCTTCGCCTTCATTAAAAGAGTAAGCAACATCCCTAACATCTTTAGAGCTCAACTGGGTCACCACATCACGACCATCATTTGTGACAATAACTGTATCAGCAACCAACAGCGAAAAATTTTGACCCTTTGGATTGGCCGATTCAGTTTGCAAATTCTGAAATCCAAGCGACACATTGAAAGCCATCCCTGCTTTGAGCAATCGATCATTTTTCACATTCAAAGTCAACCCTGACTCACGAAACTCTAGCCCAATACCTGTCCCAGCAGATTTAGTCAGGTTGGGCAACAATTGAGGAGCATTCTCTTTTACAACTGCAACGGCTGCCTGATAGACAGCACCGACTTGATTCCCAGGCTTCAGTGCTCCAACTGCTGCTTCATGGGCTTTTAGAAGAACTTGATAAGCTTTCATTTGCATTGTGTTTGCATCAATAAGAAACGTCCTTGCAATATTGGAACAATAGCTGTTATAGCGTGACCCAATAGCACAGATGATCACACTGGTTGAATCATAAAAGAGATCATCATCATTGCTTGAAGCACTAGGTCTGAGATCAAAACTCCCACCACTCTGGAAAATAGGAGGGTAGCAAATATCCACATTCTCAGCTTTCAGCTTCACCTTGATTTTAGCAGGATCCAAAATAGCCCTTTCTGTGTCTTCCATCAATGCTGAGTGAGTAATTTTCTTTTCATCATCTATGACCTTCTCAAGTCTTGGCACAACAAAGCTCTTCATTACAGAAGCAGTCAAGTACGCAGCTTTCTTGACATAAGTTATCTCATTCTGGTCCTTGACAGCAAAAAGATCAGATAATCCATTACTTATGTCACACAGCCGGAAATCAGAGCTTTTTAACTTATCAGCCCATTTTTCCAAAAGCGCCCCTTCAGGAACCTCTCTCACAATGTGTCCCACAGTGGGGGTGTTGCGACTGTCAGACTTTGCTTGTGAACGCATGGCACGGAGAACAGAATCCATTTGGGTGGTCCCATCATCACCTTTCTGCTTAACATGAATGATGACATCCATGTCAAAAGAATCTTTAGCAGATCCTTTCACAGTTTCAAGTAAACTAGCCTTCTTCTGGCTGCATAAGAAGTGGATCTGTTTGCCTCCAAAAACCATGATTGTCTCTGGAAATTCATATCCAAGAAGCCAAATATTCAGGGTGGAAGACTTTAAGTAACGCAGATCTTCAGAAGGTGGTGGTGTGGCAATTGCAAACACATCAGCAGATCCCCACAGCTCATCTCTGTGTTCCTTCCAGTGCGAATAGAGGGCCTGCAACCTTTTGGAGAAGGTGTCCAGATCTATAGCATATGGAGCTCCACCACCTGCATTCCCATTAGCAGGTGGACCACTATCATTACGCTGCTCTGCCATGATGCATCCACCACTGCCCTGCAAACAAAAGGTTATGAATGGAAAGATGCAAAAGAATTTAAAGATGTTACAGAATCTCTTCTAGTCAATGGTAAATAACTCACATAATATGCATCTATGCAACAATGTGATGACAACAATTGTTCAAAAAGGCGATCACAAACAGATGCTAAAGGAAAATATCGACTAACAAACCACATACCAACCTTTATTTTTTATCTTTTTTTTTTTTAATAACTTGCATGCTAATCTGGAAGTGTTAACCTGTGCTTCTGTGGGCTGGGGTGTCTACTAAAAGCAAAGGAGCTATCTAAAAATCTATGCACAAGCCATCAATAGATGCATGATTTTCTGTGAATGAGTGTGAAAGAGAATATAGGTGGGTCTATGTAGATGCGGGGGTTGGATGAAGGTGACTGTGGGGCTTGCATGGGGGTCGAGGATTGAGAAAATACTGGGCTTAGAGGAAATGATCAAGGATGCCCCCAAACAACAACAAACTCCGACACAAAATCTCCGAATATGGAAACTCAGACAAGTTTCAATAAAAGTTTCTCTTTTTTTTTTAACCCTAAGAAAAATTAGTTTTTTCGTAAGTAAAACCAACGAGGGAATCCACCAGAACAACTTCAATCTATCAAAATAAAACAGATTTTAATCGCCCATCTTTAAGCAAAAAGAACTGTTTTAATCTAAATTTCAAAAATTAAATGAATTTAGGCTTTCCAGATTTAATAAATAGTAATAGGAAACCCCAAAATAAAGTTAAATTCAAGCACATTAGCGTTCCCACAATCCCAAACACAAAAACCCCCCAAATCAAAAAAGAAAGTTTTGATCCCCAAATAAGCCCAATTAGGGTTTCAATTAAGTTAAAAAGCCATAAAAAGTAAAGAACCTATTCAACCAGCCCTAGAAATGAAACATAAACAGATTAATACAACTGAAATGACTCACCCTTTGATTGAAGAAAGAGCGAATCAAACAACCCGGATGAAGTTTTACGCTTCAGCCGCCGCCTGGATTTCGGTTTTGACCTAGCGGCGGAATGTAGCAACTAGGGTTAGGGTTGCAAAGCCACGGAGTTAATTTACACTAATTTTATCGCTAACACGTTATCAGTTTGAGTGGGGAAGCTAAGAAGATCAAACGCATCGAGTTTTTCCAAAAAATTTTGAAGATTGAAGAGAGAAACGAAGAACAAAGGATGAATTCTTCGTCGAGAGAGCTCAAAGAACGAATTCGGGGAGAGGATTTTTGGAGAGCATGCGAGAAAGAGAGCCAAGGTCGAGAGAGTGAATTTTGGGTTTGAGAGGAGTGAATGAATTATAGTAATTTGATTTTCAGGCTTTCCGAGATATTTATAGTTGGGTGAGTTGTGAATCACGGCAAGGAGTTTCTGATAATTACTCCAAATGCCACCGATTTTCGAACCAAATGACGAGTGTGTCCCGTGGACCATGAGGTAATTTGCGGTGGGGGAACGTACGGGTGTGGTTTCCGAGGGGTATTTTGATAATTTCAATTTTATTAAAAGTTAAGGGTATTTGGATAAATGCGTTCAAGGAGGGTAGTTTTGGGGTTTTCCGCTCACATGTGGGGAGAGTGGACCATATGGGGAACACGACGTCGTTTTGTGCAGGGAGAGTGAAGCTGCCGTTTTCTTCTCTGCTTACCCTTTTATTATCTTTTCCGTGAAAATGGCGGGAAGCAAGGCTTTATTTTTCGGGGAGTTTAAGGCCCTGGCGGGAAATTATCGGGTGTGCTCATGGTGTCCATGTCTTAATAAACATCATCATTTACATCTTTGTCATTATTTTCAACCTATATATTGGATTATAAGGTTTTAAGTTGGGGAAAGTTTAGGTTTGGTTTGGTCCTAATAATTTATTTAGGAAAAAAGTGATTAACGATGCGAAAAGATATTAATTATAAACCTTTTTTCTTTATTATTGTATTTCCTTTAATTTGTTTCATGTCTCTTATGATTATACGTACATTACTCTTTTACTTTGTCCAATCTAAAATTCTAAGTTCATTTAGTTTATTTCTCTAAGTTCATTTATGAGTTCATTTGATTGCTTAAAAAAGTATTATTTTGTACAGTGTTTTGCGTGTTCTTTTTTTTCCTTTAATTTTATCTTATGTCTGTTATGGATTTACATACTTAACTTCTTTTTACTTGTTATATCTAAAACATTAGGTTCGTTTAGTTTCTTCAAAACTATTACTCATAAAAATTTATATGTAATCGTGCTGTCCGTTTTTAATCTATCTTATTCCTGTTATGGATTTACATATTTTAACTCTTTTCATTTGTTGATTCTGGAACACTAAATTCATTTCATGTTCACGGTCGATCATTAGGCTATTTTATCTACGAGCAATGTGTGGTGAATCTTACGTCCTAATATCACATTGAAATGTAGCAAGAAATGTATAACAATGAGAAATAAATGCAATTCCACTTTTCACATATATATTCTTTAACAAGATATGCCGTTCCCTTTTTTTTTTGGGCTTTTTCATGACATGAAGAAAGCATGTTGGTTGTGATTAATTTCCTTTATTAGATAATTAAGTTTTTGGCTTTTCGTCATGATTTATATAAGTCGAGTCTCAATATCTTGGACTTGTATGCCCCGGCGCTGTCTATTGAAGTCCTCCCATAGGCAAATTTTGTGTACCCTATAAGGTAAGTCTCATGATGTATTTGGTGTAATATCTATCCTTAATTACTGCAAGAAAGGGACTAGTAGATTTCTTTGTCTAATACAAGGCAAGTAAATGATGGGATCCAATTTTAGAATGGATGAATTAGTCGAATTGCATTTGGATAACTTTTACAAGCACCCTGGCACCACTGACTACTGATTTAAAGCAATGGATGCAAAATTTTATTACTTATTAAAAAAGCTAAAAGTTGAACATTGAAATCTAAAATCGACACATTGATTTTGTTAAACCTTTAAGCTGCCAATTTATTGTAATATCAGTGTCTCAATGAGAGTTTGTCTTAGTAATTCGTCTTGATTTATATTGTTAAGTTTGTAGCCAAAATTATGTCCTACATAGCTCACTAGACAAGACGTATACTATTATTAAAACATGTTTTACTCGCTCTATTTGTTTTGGGGAAGGGTGGGAGGGATGCTTTTGAGTTTGTATCTGGTCAAATAAGTATTAGTATCGAAGAAAATCAACATTTTTTTAGTTGAAAAAGTTGCAGATGTAGATCCAAATGATGCTCAATCCAATGATTTTTTTGACAAATTAGTCATCAAGTTGTTAAACACAGAATGAACTATTATCTTGTCACTCTTAAAGCTTAGTAGTATAATTGTGGACTTTCTCAACGGGTAACTGAGAATCTCTATAGGATTTTTCTTGTCTGTATCAATTGAACTACGCCCTACTAGAACATTGACATGGCGAGTACGTTCGAAGTTTTGGGGAAATTGAGCACCATTTTAGTAGAAATAAAGAAACCCTCTGCAGAAAGTAATTTATCTGGTTAACAATGACCTAATATGAATGAGTAGCACTTTCACTATTCTAGTATTCTTGGAACAAACAAACCAAGTAGGCCTAGTATTGGATGCTCCCAACTTCTGTGCATATATAAGATATACACTTCTGCTCATAATTAGAAAGTGTATCTTGTCTGGTTAATGTTCTTAAAAGGAAGAGAGAAAACATAAAAAAGAATGATACTCTTACCCCGTTTGGATTGCCATTTTAGGAGTTTTTATTTTTAAAAAAAAATGTAATGTAGCGATTTAATATATGTAAGGTAAAAAAAGTAATTAAAAAATATATTTATGAAAAACGTAAAAAATTTTCTACATAAAATCACAATCCAAATAGCCATTCTATGGCTCTATGTTGCCATGCAGATAAAGGCAGACCTCTTTTTCTTACATGATTTTTAATTTTCTACTACTTTAGCAACATATGGAAGTAAATAGGGATTAAATGGCATATTTAACCTAAAAAATTTGTAGGTGTGAATGACTATTACAAGACTAAACCACATGAAGTTCTTTTCTTCAGTTAGTAGACCATGTCAACTGATGAATGGTAAAGCTATAGTGTTTTGTAGTAAGGTGTTTGGAGAGTCATGAAGGGGATTTATGACCAAAATTTTATTTACTTGAAATAGTGATCAGTCAATTAAAATAGAGAAAGAAAAGAAAAACATTGATACCTAAAAAATTTAGGTTGAATTACTGGCCTTTGGACTGGTGGCCACCATTAAGCTATTAAGGATTGGCCACCATCATACCTTGCCTCCCACCAATTACTATAGTATGTGGCTCTCCAACAAATCCAGACGGGTGTGTAGTGCACCCGTCTGGTTCGATGGTGGTTCAGTCCCCGTCGGTCTCTTCATAGGTTTAGTTGGGTTCCCCCTAGAATAGGTTAGAGTAGAAGTAGGTATAGGTGTAGATTAAACTATTATCGATTGTCGAAAAAAAAGCCTAGAAAATTAGGTTGGACTGTGCCACATCTTGTTAACTTTTGTCAAATGAACTATGCTTTTGCACAATTTAAGGGGAAGCACTATGCTTTTGCACAATTTAAGGGTAAGCAGAAGAATCAAATAATACCTTGGCCTTTCAAATTTCTAGTAAAATTCCTGATAGATTCAAAGCTATATCAATTAAATCATTCAAACATTCATCATCAAATAGTACCATTTAAAACCCTTTGTCATAAAGTTTTTTTTTTTAAATTAACCCCAAAGAAAATCTCAAATATATCTTGAAATCATCTTTCTCATCATCAGCATGATAAAATGCAAAACCCCAAACAAATATAGAAAGATAATTACATATAAGTAAACCCCAAACAAAAAATAGAAAGATATATATATATATATATATATATATATAAGGAATCCTCAATATTAAACATGAATTAAAAAAAAAAGTTTTAGAAAGAAAGATAAGAGTCACGAGACAGCATACCCATAACCGTTATCCAACAAACATCCTCATTGCTGAAGTCGCCCAACTACCTTAGTACCGACTCAGTGCCAACCCTTCTCCTTTTCCTCCTCTTTTGCTCCTAATTTTTATTGTATCATCGATCCACCTGCCCATTCTTCTCTTTAAAGCCAATAATTCTATCTCTCCTATCCGATCAGATCTCTTTCGTTTATCCTCTCGTGGAAAGAGTCTTGATAGCTGGTAATATATCACTACTACTGTACTTCAATATTTCTTTGAGTATAGCTGAGTGGAAAATATAAGACTTGGGTTTTTCTGGGATTTTTTTTCTTGAGTGCATAATTGGATAAAAAGAAGGGAAAACAATGGCAAGAAAGAAGATCAGAGAGTATGATTCAAAGAGACTTCTAAAGGAGAATTTGAAAAGACTTGCTGGCATTGACCTGCAGATCTGCTCTGCTCAAGTAATCCCGTTTTCTATCTTCTGCATTATCCAATCCCCTTCTTTGTATTTAATATGATTACTGTTCACGTTATCTGATGAATTTGAATAGAGTTCTTGAGTTTTTGTGGCTTTGATTTTGTGCTATAGGCTTTAGATACGTTAATTGCATTTGGGACTGTGATTTTCTTGATTGGAGTTTAATATAGTAGTTTTCTATTGTTTGAATTGGAATCTTTACAGTTGGACATTGAATTTTGTGTTTTTCCTTCTATTTGCTAAATGTTGGAAGTTCTCTTTATTGTATTTCAGTTGCCAAAGGGTAAATGATTAAAAAGAGCCAATACTACCTGGGACTGCAATCATACTGTTAGATTGTATCTGAGTCACTGTTATAACTCCTCTTAAAGAGGCCAGCTTTGTCACCTTTGTAGGAGATTTGCTTCTGTTTGACGCAACGATTGAAAAGTATTAGTAAAAAAAAATGACAACCTGAACCTTATCATGTAAGTTTTTTGAAGAATCACTTCTGGAATACAAAGTTGAAAAGCATTAATCTACTTGGAGAAAGAGTTAAATGGTGTAAAGCAATGAAAAGGAAAGTTCTATGATCAGAAAAATGCTACTTTGCGGAATTATGATTAAAATGAATAAGTGAGGAAAATGGAGTTGACATCCTTTTGAAATGAGTAGAAAAGACCTAGAATTTGTCAAGTCTAGTCATTTCAAAACCTGGAAAATGTCAGTTCAATTCAAGTTACTGCTTCGCAATATCAATCTTGTCAAGGGTCATTATGTTCCATTACTTTCTCTGTCGCTTACCCATGTGAAGAAGCAACAGGTGAAAAGGGGATGCCAAATATAAAGGCTCTAAGGATGCTCCACCAAGTAGCCGTAATAAGTGGTTCAGTTGGCTTGGTAAACTTACATAAATAACACTAGATGAAATGACATATTTTTCATGTATTTCTAGTCTTCTCCTTGGGAACCTGCTGTATGGCACATCATTTTTGGCTTTCTCTTTATGAAAACATTCAGCTGTGATCTACAGTATACATGTTTATTGACGCTTTCTCTTGACGATGCTCTTTGTACTAAAGAGTCACTTATTTTATGGAAAATCTTAAAACTGCTTGTAGGTGAATGAATCTACGGATTTCACGGAGTTGACAAACAAAGAACCATGGCTTTCATCTACACAGTTGGTTGTTAAACCTGATATGTTGTTCGGGAAGCGTGGTAAGAGTGGGTTGGTAGCTTTGAATTTGGATCTAGCACAAGTTGCTGAGTTTGTAAAAGCTCGCCTTGGTGTGGAGGTAACCAAGGAATTGGATTTTCATTTACTTCTGACGTTGTCGTTTGTGCTACTAATGCATGCATTTGATGACTTCTAGGTTGAGATGGGTGGTTGCAAGGCACCTATTACAACCTTCATTGTTGAACCATTTGTTCCCCATGACCAAGAATATTACCTCTCCATAGTTTCTGAAAGGTTAGGCAGTACCATTAGCTTTTCAGAATGTGGAGGTATTGAAATTGAAGAGAATTGGGACAAGGTGAAAATTTACCAAATTCTTGTGCTATGAATTAGAAGATTCTGGAGAATTGCTGTTGCACGTATGTCATGGTAATTGGATTATCTTAGGGAAACTGATGATAATAAATAAGTTTCCTATGTTACAGGTTAAGACAATCTTTCTTCCAACTGAAAAACCTATGACAACGGAGGCATGTGCTCCACTGATTGCTACACTTCCTTTGGAGGTATGAACCATAAGTTCTTCCCTTTGCCTCTGTTGGGAATGAACACTTGACCAGTTATCTTTCGCTGAAGATTAAAAGAAATATATTGTTATACCCTGAGTTTTTTCAAGCAAAAGTTGTTTAGGAAAATAACCAATGAAGAAGAAGAGGAGGGCATTCATGCCTTCTTTGGCCTTATTGAACTGATCAAATTTTCTGGCTTCCTTCACAATCTAGTTTCCCTTTATTGAATTTAGGTGAATGGATGACTTGTAGACTGTTATAAACATGACTGAAAGTTGACGTGCCTTGTCTTTATATTTTGGATGAGTCAGGCTTATGGTTTGAATTAGAATAGTGGTTGTTCTTTCTGTGCCCTAAGTTGGGGAAATATACAAGGCTCCAGGTGTTATTTTCCCTAATTATTGCACATTTCTGTCACAAACTTGCATCGGATGAGTGAGAAGTTTTGTTTGTTACAACAACCATAACTCATTGTTGGCTTTCTCGAAACTGTTGGATTTTCCAGAGTGTACAACCAGTCTACTGATTGGAGTTAGGAGTCTAATGTATGACATAAAAGTGTGTAGTGGCTAGTTGGAAGTAACTGGTAATAGTAGAGAATGCTAGGTTCTGGCTATGGATTGCCTTTTACTACCTTTGCACGTTGATGAATGTGGAATAGAAAGCCCATGCATTTTACCTAAACAAGGTCAAAGAACCTATTTTTACAAATGTGGTCCCGCATAAATCTTTACTTTCGTGTTCAAGAGACAAATGCCAATAGGTCTTCTAGTTATGTGGTCTATCGGGTTTAGTAAATCTAATGCATGATTTGCAACTCCTCCATGTATAATCCCAAAAGGTGGAAAGATGTATCATCCAGTCTGCTTATTGGTTGCACATGCTCATGTTCATTCTCGAACATTTTAATGTTCTTTTCTTTTATATTTCTTGTTTAATCTCCGGAGTATCTGGCTGAATTTTAGAAATTATCTGACTCAGGTACGAGGGAAGATTGGGGACTTTATAATGGGCGTATTTTCTGTATTTCAAGGTATGCAGTGTCCAGTAATGACAGTATACTTGGCATTTCCAAATCTGTTATTGATAATCGTTTAATGTAGATGATCTAGGTTCTTTCCATCTATAGCTGTACTGCTCCGAGTATTGTAATTTTGTGAAGATCCTAAATTTGTAAAGATAATATGATTGATCATCTCTGACTTCTTTAAGAAAAAGTTCCATCGTTTTTTTAATAGAGTAGTTAATGTACTTTTACAGTTTTGTTCTTTCTGCAAGATGAAAGAGTGTTAAGTTTATTATTTTTTTTCAGGTAGTGAGTGGCATGATTGTTTGCTAATTAAATTATTGAGATCATAAAGTTAGTGAACTTCTTTGTTTCTATATCTCCACAGATCTGGATTTCAGTTTCCTTGAGATGAATCCCTTTACATTGGTAAATGGGGAGCCATATCCATTGGACATGCGAGGAGAGTTGGACGACACTGCTGCTTTTAAGAACTTTAAGAAGTATGTCTTAAGAGTTTTATCATGTGGACATGAACTCTGAAGTTCCAACTGGAGATACTTTGCTGTTCGATATCTGATCCTGTTTTACTTTTGTGCTTTTAGGTGGGGTATGATAGAGTTCCCTCTTCCTTTTGGAAGGGTTTTGAGCTCAACTGAGAGCTTTGTTCACACATTGGATGAAAAAGTAAGTCGCATATCTTTCTGCTCATCCAAGCATATCACAGCGTCATTTTGTGTTTTATAAGGCTAATTTGTCTGATAAGGGCCATTATTGTGGTTGTGTAACTACATTTTTGTAGGGGTGAGCAAATTCGGTACGTACCGAATTCATACCCGAATTCAAATTCAATTTGTTAATTTGAAATCGGATATTTGGTAATTTGGTACAAAAGCGGTAATTACCGAATTCACCGAATTCTAATATGGTATGAAATAGGTAATGAGATTATGAATTTGGTAATAACCGATTTCGAATTCGTTTATAAAGAATTGGTTTAGTATTAGTATATACTACTAATATATTATTATATTATATAGGTAAATGCTATTAATAATAGTTAGTATATGGTATTATCATGTATTTATGATAATAATAATATATAATGATGTACAATATACTATTTCAGTATTTGTTAATTGTTTTTGACTATAATAATACAAATATACAACAATACATAACATAACTATAATACTTATTGTTTTATACATGACTCGAATTAGATAATAATTAATAAGTATAGGTATAATACATAACTATATTTAAGTATAACTATAATACTTATTATTTTAATTAGGCTGGAAACTGCAATTAAAGGATTCAGCAAATTTTTTTTTAAATGAATTCGGTTAAACCAAATTCATTACCCTTTCCGAATTCAAATTCGAAATTGAATGAATTCGGGTATCTCCAATTCAAATTTGAAAGCTGTTTAGATTTCTGTAAGTCCAATAACCGAATTTACCGAATTCATATAACCGAATTACCGAATATGCACCGTTTGCTCACCCCTACATTTTTGAAAGTTGTATTTTTCAAATGCTAATTGAACAACTGGTGGCTTGGAGACAAAAACAGCTTTTGCCCGTCAAAACCACTAAACAGTCGAGACATTCTGGAAGTTGAGGGCATACAGCTTAAAGTTGCAGTGTCATATCCATTGAAAGAAGAAATGGTGGGAAAAGAAAGGGAGCTTCTTGCCCTGAATTTTACTGCAGTTCACTGAAGTGAGACATTGAGTATCATTGCCAGATGAGACCAAGTTCACTATATAAACTTGCTTGTTTTTGAGCTAGATTCATTTGACCACACAATTTTTGTCTGTTTTGAGGAAACCGTCATTTTTTTGGGCTCATAATTTTCTTTGATGACTTGAGTTTGATTGTCATTGGAGCTACTTCATGGCAAAATGTGTTTGGTGGCTAATGTATTTTGTTGTTAACAATTGCAGACTAGCGCTTCTTTGAAGTTCACTGTTCTGAATCCTAAAGGACGCATCTGGACAATGGTGGCTGGTGGTGGTGCAAGTGTTATTTATGCTGATACAGTGAGTATTCAAACATATCCCAAATTGCTTACCACTCAACAAATGTTGCTGCTTAAAGGCAGTTCTTAGCTTTTGTGAATATCTCTCATTCATCTGTAGTAATTTTGTTTTCTGGTATGTCTAAAAATCTTTTATCTAGGTTGGAGACCTGGGATATGCATCAGAGCTTGGTAACTATGCAGAATACAGTGGAGCGCCAAATGAAGAGGAAGTTTTGCAATATGCTCGAGTAGTCATTGATGTAAGGAATTTAGTGTTTTGTCTTCAATGACATAGCTATTATTTTTACCTTTTTTGTTTTCTCTCTTGCTTAACGAATAATCCATCTTAATACTGGTGCAGTGTGCAACAGCTAACCCTGACGGCCGTAAGAGAGCTCTACTTATTGGTGGTGGCATTGCAAATTTTACTGACGTTGCTGCTACTTTCAATGGGATTATTCGAGCTCTTAGGGAGAAGGTTTGGTTGACTTAGCTGCAGTCTAATCTTTTATTTTCTTCCATCATTCTTTGAATGATAAACTCTTCATTTCCTCATTCTCTTACTCTCTGTGAACTGGGTAGGAATCCAAGTTAAAGGCTGCCAGAATGCATATATATGTTCGAAGAGGTGGTCCTAACTATCAGACTGGCTTGGCAAAGATGCGTGCTTTGGGAGAGGAATTGGGAGTTCCCCTTGAGGTACGAGATTGTGAATTTCTTTTTTGATGTACCTGTTGCATGAAAGTATCGCATACAGAATGGAGCTTTCTTGTGGTAGGGGCCTAAAATGAGTTTAGCATTGCATCGTCAACAGTCAATATCTCATTTGAGTGCATTGTGAGATTGATCCTAATTTCCTTGTACCCAGGCAAATCTTCATGAATCTAAAGTTTGTGTCTTTTCTTGGTCTATTGAATAGAACAGAACTTACTTATTCTTGTCAGGATGAAAACAAATCCTACTAGTGTTGCCTTGTCGTTTTAACTTTAGTTTTTCAATCATAGGATTGAGTATATCCATTTTCACTCATTAAACGGCATAAAACTGGAAAAGAATGGTCTGGATGCTTTTTTCTGTTTCGTATCTTAAATCATGTTCATTTTTTGACTGTAGGTATATGGACCTGAGGCCACAATGACTGGGATTTGTAAGGAAGCGATTGAATGCATAATGTCTACAGCATAGTTTTGCAACTTCATCTGACAACATGCTTGTTCTTCTTTTACACACTTTTAGACAACCTGCGATAAGAAAGGACAAATGGATTTCTCATCCAGCCATGGCATTTGTTTTGCTTTCTTCCTTTGGCAACTGTGAATACTGAAATTGGACATCTTGAAATGTTTGGTGATCAATTGTATCTTTTTTGTTGGTATTCAAACTGGCAGCTTCGAGTAATAATTGCATGTAGGCAAGATTTAATGAAGGCTTGTTTTTGATTGCTCAATATGTGGATTATGAGTTTTCTAAGCTACAACTTTTCTTTTCCTGTTCTCGCATGTTTTTATTATTAGCTTTTTTTTTTAAGCTTATATCAAGCTGGGACAAAAAAAAACCTAAAATGGTTAAAAGAGTGTGGCTTATTTGCCATCAGAAAATGGAAAAATCTTGATCGGTTGACGAAGCATAAAAATGCTTAACTAGAAATTTCCCCCCTCTTTTCTTTCAATGCGGCATTGAAGTGGTTCCTTTCTACTTCGTTAGTGTTGATGATTTCGTTTTGCTTATGGATCTTCTGTTCTGTGAGTTGAGCTCGTTCGTGTGTGTATAATAAAAAAACGACTATTCAGAATTGATTAGATTTAGTGTACTGTGGCCACAAAGAAACTCACCTTTTACTTGTCCTTTACCACCAGCTTGATGTTTGATTTAAGGCCAAAACTTGGGTAGATCCGATTTTCAAATAGTAAATAAGACTTTTTATTATTCCATCCCTCTCTAAATCCTTTCTAACTCCAACTATTAGATTCAGAATTCGAACTCGGAATCTAATAGTGAGGTAAATTCTAAAGGCCAAAACTTGGGTAGATCCGATTTTCAAATAGTAAATAAGACTTTTTATTATTCCATCCCTCTCTAAATCCTTTCTAACTCCAACTATTAGATTCAGAATTCGAACTCTGAATCTAATAGTGAGGTAAATTCTAAAAACTCTTCCCTGATCACTGGACCAACCCTAATGATTAACAGTGAATAACATTTGAGATCAACTTCGTGTGAAAAATTTTTGACAAAAAAAAAATAGCTTCCAATATCTAAATGATGTGAAAATGATTAGGATTACAACATGAATAGATGTTTAAACATGATATTGAAGTTCATTGGCAAAAGTTAACCATAAGAATGCAACTAGAACGCCTTCAATTTTCCTTCATGTAGATAGCTTTAATTAGGGAGGACAAACATTATTCCAATACCTGTGGATTAAAACAGTCGCAATCTCCTCCCATAGCTTTGGTTCTTGACTGCAAACCTTTGATCCTTCCTCTGCTAGTTGCTACAATCATTACCAATAATACGTCGACAATCTTCGACAGCCAACTTTCAAATACTTGATCGGAAATATATCTTTCCTCGTACTTCATGGGGAATCAATCCATTATCGAATGAGTTTCCCTTAACAAATCTTCAGCATCAATCCATTGTCGAATGATTTTTTCTTTCTTTTTTCTTGGGGGGGGGGGGGGATAAATAGCTAATTAAATTGTAC